>NC_047123.1:1121696-1220365 GCF_902500255.1 Thalassophryne amazonica
TAGAACTACACATCTGCTCACCTTTGTTTACCACGTTAACGGTCTAAAAATTATCAGACAAAAATTTATTGGAAGATAATTCGAATATTCGATAATTATTGGTTATCGGATTATCAGAACTGTGCCCACCACTTTGTGGCGTGATGTCTGGAGCTTCATGGTGAAGAAGGAACTAAGTGAAGGGGAAACGTTCTCAAGGTGTTTTCCAGATGCTGTACTGGATCTTCATGGTGAAGAAGGAGCTGGCTGGGCTGCCATCCCTGCACAGGTGAGAAGACTATCTGGGAGGAGAGCCCCTGCTTCTTCACTTCAATAAGCAACATCTGAGGTGGTTCCGACATCTGGTGAGGATGCCCCATAGTTGTCTCCCTAGGGAGGTCTTCCAGGCACCTCCAACTGGGAGGAGGTCCCAGAGAAGACCTAGGACATGCTGGAGGGATTATGCTTCCCAATTGGCTTGGGAAAGCCTCGGGACCCCCAGGAAGAGTTAGAGGGCTTGGCTGAGGACAGGGAAGTGTGGAATAAACTGCTTGGTCAATAGCCACTGTGACGTGAACATGGACAAGTGGTAGAAAATGAACAAATGAATGAAGGACATGCAAGGCACGCTAAATTTGCCCTGATGGACAAAGAGGATCTCTAGTTTCGCCCTGATGGACATAGACAGGCGCTCTAGAGACACCCTGATGGACATGGCAAGGCACTCTAGTTTTGTTCCAACGGACACGAGATGAGCTAGAGTTGCTCCGACAGACACTGCGAGGCACTCTAGACTCACCCTGACGGATGCGGCGAGGCACTCTAGAGTCATCCTGACCGATACGGCGAGGCGATCTAGAGTCACCCCGACAGATACGGCGAGGCGTTCTAGAGTCACCCCGACAGATACGGCGAGGCGCTCTAGAGTCACCCCAACAGACACTGTGAGGCGCTCTAGAGTCACCCTGACAGATACGGCGAGGCGCTCTAGAGTCACCCTAACAGACACTGTGAGGCGCTCTAGAGTCACCCTGACAGATACGGCGAGGCGCTCTAGAGTCACCCTAACAGACACTGTGAGGCACTCTAGAGTCACCCTGACAGACACGGCGAGGCGCTCTAGAGTCACCCTGACAGATACGGCGAGGCGCTCTAGAGTCACCCCGACAGACACTGTGGGATGCTCTAGAGTCACCCTGACAGATACGGCGAGGCGCTCTAGAGTCACCCTGACAGACACTGTGAGACGCTCTAGAGTCACCCTGACAGATATGGAAAGGCGCTCTAGAGTCACCCCGACAGACACTGTGGGACGCTCTAGAGTCACCCCGACAGATACGGCGAGGCGCTCTAGAGTCACCCTGATAGATACGGTGAGGCGCTCTAGAGTTGCCCCGACGGATACAGTGGGTTCAGTTGAGGTGTTTTGGTGGAGGATGCCTCTTTTTGATTTTTTTTTGTATTTCCCGTCACTGTTTCAGAAACATGTTGCGTTTTGTTTTATTTCGTGACCGTCCTCATGCACGCTCTGGATCTGATGCTGCTGCATCAGATGTCAGTGAGACCTGATCCAACACCATCCAGCAGAACCTCTGACTGATTTCAGTGGCCAATAAAAACGCCCGCCACACCTCCGAGATGTTGTATTTAACCGCTAGTCAACAGGAGGCGGAGCCAGATCACGTGATGTTTGTTGTCTGTGCATCTGATAGTGCCGTCATTGTCATTGTATGGACTGGTCTGCAGACTCCGGTTCCCCGTCTCCGTCCCACAGCGCTCACACTCTCCCTGTCAAACTTGTTTTTTTCCCTCCTTCCTGTATCTCCTGCACTCTGTTCACCACACTATCAATCAGAGCCACCTGCAGCTTTTTAACGCTCGTGGTCAAATTGGTTTGAGAGCAAAGCGACTGTTGAGACGCGGCATCCTGACGCCTTCATGTGCCAGAGGAAACGGCTCAGCAAGGGTTCATGCCATCAGATGTGCTGAGCCACTGCAGAGGAGTTCAGGAGCGAAGTGGAAACTCTGAATCAGCGTCACACTTCACGCCTCCTTCAAAATAAAAAATAAAAAAGGGGGAAATGTAGGCTGCACCGACAAACCCTCAATGTTTCCACAGAGGAAAAACTTTCACAAATCAGATATCAGCTGCCTTCAAACCACATTTTGAACCGATGACAAACTTAAATTTTAATATTGCAGTCAAACACAAATCAATGCATCCTCACAAATGAAAATCAATTCATGATTTTATTTCTGCAGCTTTCGTTTTTTTAAAGAACAAAAATAAAATTTAACAGCTCATTTAGACACGAGAGAGAAAGTTCCTCAACAGCTCAAATCTGCTTCAAGAATTTTTGTTTTAATTAATCGTATTTTCTGCAGAATAAGTTGTACCTGTTAAAAAAATTCATCATGAAGAGGAAAAACACAAATATAACTCAAACCTTTATCAGCTCTTTGATTTGGGATTGTTTTTTGCACTTTTTATTATTGCCATTTATTTTTTATTATTACACTTTATTTTGTTTGGTGTTTTTATACAACCCCAATTCCAATGAAGTTGGGACGTTGTGTAAAATATAAATAAAAACAGAATCCAATGATTTTCAAATCCTCTTCAACCTATATTCTGTTGAATACACCACAAAGACAAGATATTTAATGTTCAAACTGATAAACTTTATTGTTTTTGTGCAAATATTTGCTCATTTTGAAATGGATGCCTGCAACAGGTTTCTAAAAAGCTGGGACAGTGGTATGTTTCCCACTGTGTTACATCACCTTTCCTTCTAACAACACTCAATAAGCGTTTGGGAACTGAGGACACTAATTGTTGAAGCTTTGTAGGTGGAATTCTTTCCCATTCATGCTTGATGTACTACTTCAGTTGTTCAACAGTCCGGGGTCTCCGTTGTCGTATTTTGTGCTTCATAATGCGCCACACATTTTCAATGGGCGACAGGTCTGGACTGCAGGCAGGCCAGTCTAGTACCCGCACTCTTTTACTACGAAGCCACGCTGTTGTAACACGTGCAGAATGTGTCTTGGCATTGTCTTGCTGAAATAAGCAGGGACGTCCCTGAAAAAGACGTTGCTTGGATGGCAGCATGTGTTGCTCCAAAACCTGGATGTACCTTTCAGCATTGATGGTGCCATCACAGATGGGTAAGTTGTCCATGCCATGGGCACTAACACACCCCCATACCATCACAGATGTGTAAGTTGTCCATGCCATGGGCACTAACACACCCCCATACCATCACAGATGTGTAAGTTGTCCATGCCATGGGCACTAACACACCCCCATACCATCACAGATGTGTAAGTTGTCCATGCCATGGGCACTAACACACCCCCATACCATCACAGATGGGTAAGTTGTCCATGCCATGGGCACTAACACAACCCCATACCATCACAGATGTGTAAGTTGTCCATGCCATGGGCACTAACACACGCCCATACCATCACAGATGTGTACGTTGTCCATGCCATGGGCACTAACACACCCCCATACCATCACAGATGTGTAAGTTGTCCATGTCATGGGCACTAACACACGCCCATACCATCACAGATGTGTAAGATGTGTAACACACCCCCATACCATCACAGATGAACTTTGCGCTGGTAACAATCAGGATGGTCTTTTTCCTCTTTTGTCCAGAGGACACGACATCCATGATTTCCCAAAACAATTTGAAATATGGACTCATCAGACCACAGCACACTTTTCCACTTTGCATATGTCCATTTCAAATGAGCTCAGGCACAGAAAGCGGCGGTGTTTCTGGATGTTGTTGATGACTTTCACTTTGCATGGTAGAGGTTTAACTTGCACTTGTAGATGTAGCGACGAACTGTGTTAACTGACAATGGTTTTCTGAAGTGTTCCTGAGCCCACGCAGTAAGATCCTTTACACAATGATGTCGGTTTTTAATGCAGTGCCACCTGAGGGATCAAAGGTCACGGGCATTCAATGTTGGTTTTCGGCATTGCCGCTTACATGTAGAAAGTTCTCCAGATTCTCTGAATCTTCTGATTATATTATGGACTGTAGATGATGGAATCCCTAAATTCCTTACAATTGAATGTTGAGAAACATTGTTCTTAAACTGTTGGACTATTTTTTCACGAAGTTGTTCACAAAGTGGTGATCCTCACCCCATCTTTGCTTGTGAACAGCTGAGCCTTTTGGAGATGCTCCTTTTATACCCAATCATGACACTCACCTGTTTCCAATTAACCTGTTCACCTATGGAATGTTACAAACAGGTGTTCTCTGAGCATTCATCAACTTTCCCAGTCTTTTGTCCCAGCTTTTTAGAAACCTGTTGCAGGCATCCATTTCAAAATGAGAAAATATTTGCACAAAAACAAAGTTTATCAATTTGAAGATTAAATATCTTGTCTTTGTGGTGTATTCAATTGAATATGGTTGAAGAGGATTTGCAATTCATTGTATTCTGTTTTTAATTTACATTCCCCATAACATCCCAACTTCATTGGAATTGGGGTTGTAAATAGTCATTATAATCATTATTATTAATAATGAATGTGTAATTTTCAGTTAAGAAATCAAACAACAAGAAAACAAAGAAAAAAAAAACACAAAACAAAATTGAAGCCTTTTACTCCGGAAAATATGGTGTTTGTGTTGGATTTGATCTGATTGTGTGTTTGTAGGAGGAATTAATGATTTATCTTTGATCAAACTTGGTAGAAACATTTTTTAATAGTCGGATCTGGATGCAGGAATTCATCACTTCCTTGAACTTTGGCAGACGTCTGCACTCTAATGCAGTGCCATTTGAAAAAAAAATGACTGTTCTTTGAACAACAATTTGGTTTTAAAGGAAGAAATAATTAATAATCACACACATTTCCTGATCAATATATGTGTGAAATCATCCATAGAGGCTTCTTGGTTGGTGAGAGGTTTTGTTTTAGAAAGGTGTTTTTTTTTTAATGATGTTTTCTTTGACTTTGACCTTGAACCTTTGACCTAACTACTCAAAAATCCACTCACCCCCTGATATCTGATACTGTATCTGGCAGCCCAAAGTGACATCACAAAGGCCTCAGAGCATCACAGTCTGACAGTCAAGATTACACCTGCTAAGAAGCGCAATTCGAGACCAAATGGGGGAAATGGACAGATTACAGAAGATAAGAAGAGGACACCACCACTATAAACTGACAACAAGGACACTGATGAGCGACTGTTTGCTAAGATATGCAGACACTTGAATGATGCGCCCTGACTGGGTGATTGTGTACCAGTTTGTTCCCTTTTTGTTGTTCTCAATAAAAATAAGTTATATAAAAAAGATTACACCTGCTGAGGAACGCGTTCTAACAAGGGCGTCTCTGGTTGTTCATCGGGCAGCAGTGTTACAGGTCACACGGGAACTTTACGCCCTGCTGCCTGTCTGCCGGGCCACTTCGGCTTCAGCTCTGACATCATCTCGACATGAGGCATCTCAGCTTTCACGTTCAAGGTGCAGTCAGAGGATAATTGGTCCTCTCATGTCTGGCGGGTCACAGTATCTCCTGGAGCTAAAAATACGCCGCGGCTCGGTGTGCAGAGGGAAGCCCGAGGACGGAGCAGAACAAACATGTCAGAGCGAGCGGCGCCCAGGATTCCTCTTCCCTTTCACTTTTTTGTAGGCGACATCTTTGTTCATGCTGCAAACTGAAGTTTTTTTTTCAGTGCAGACTGCAGGATGTCTCTCACACATTATTCTAATTATTTTGGGCCCCCGAGGGCCGGCAGGACGCCTGCACAGGAACCCGCCTGTTCCCCGTTTCCTGACTCTGGCCACAGGCTGCAGTGACACCAGCATAGGACCGTTTCTCGCAGCAGAGGAGGGAACAGGTCACAGACCAGTTCAACTGACAAACGTGACCGACGGGATGAACACACGTCGTCGACGAGGAGAGCCAAAAAAGAAAGAAAAAAAAAAACACTCAGCGAGATTCTGCAGTGAGCAGAATAAGACTTCCCACGCAAGGGGTCAAAGGTCGCTCAGTGGAAACATCATCAAAGCTTCTCAGCCAGTAAAAATAGAACTTCAGAGTTGGGTCAAAGTGCATTCAGAGTTGGGTCAGAGGTCACAATAATCAGCTGCTGTTCCTCATCAGGCGGAACAACAAGAAACGCACAAAAACTAGACAAAACAAAAGCTGGCCAACAGAGTGCCGCCACCGCCACAACCACTGATCCAAGGATCAAGATGTTTCTAAAACTTGTTTTCTTCAGAGCAGGTGTCATGTGATGAGGTGGAACAGAAGGTCAGCGTTTGACCCCAGTCACCGCCCGCTGACAGGACCACGTCATGCCGCCAACCTTCAGCTCAACGCCAACAGCAACGACATCAGAGAGCTGATTCCACACAAGTAAACACACTTCAGTCTGTCACGCGTGTTTGACTCTGTATGACATCATTCTTACCAATCAATGACATGTACTTAGTGATTGATACTGTGATGCTTCAGATCATCATCCAGGCTTCTTGGTTTTTGAGATAAACAACAACAACAAAAAGTTTCAGACAATGTTTTCCTTGACCTTGACCTTTAACCTTTGACCATATTACTCCAAAATCAAATCAACTCTAGACACTGATCCAATGAACATTCCCACCAAGTCTGAAGGCAATCTGGACACACACACACACACACACACACACACACACACACACACACATGAAAAAAGCTTGGCTGCTTTGCTGCACGCAGGGTAACAAATTCTGACATTGTCTTTGCAAAGCTCAGAATCCAGATCAACACTAAAAACCCACCAGTGGCTCCTCGTCTGTCTTTGTTCTGGTTCCTCTGATGCACGTCGCTGCACTCTGAGGCGACACGTGTGTGTGACACAGATGCTTCACTAACACGGATCAGTCTGTGAAGGTGACAAAGCGGCACCCTGCGTGACAGACACACTGACACCTGCTCACAGGAGAACAGTCTGACCCCCAGCGCCGTCTCACAGGCTTCTCATCTCTCCCTCTCACACACACACACACACACACACACACACACACACGAAGCATCACAGCACAAAAAATCACACAAAGCAGAATGGAATCCATCGTCTGTCAGCAGCATCTCTCTAAAACATGATCATCATTTAAATCAGATCCAGGGGAATTTTAATTCTTCATCATCATCATCATTTTTCCCATGAGGCACATCAGTGACCTTGGGGCTCCTGGTGGGGTTTAACCTCACACCCAGTTACATCAAAACTGTTTTGTCCATCAGGATTTTCCATGTTTGTAATGTCTCAATGCAGAATATCTCCAAGACCTACAGTCTGTCCAGAAAGTCTTCACAGCACTTCAATTTTCCCACATTTTATGTTACAGCCTTATTACAAAATGGATGAAATTAATTTTTCTCTTCAAAGTTCTACACACTTTACCCCATAATGACAATGTGAAAAAAGTGTTTGTTTTTTAGATTTTTTGCAAATTTATTAAAAATAATTTAAAAAACCCTAAGAAATCACATGTCCATAAGTATTCACAGTCTTTGCCATGAAGCTCTAAACTGACCTCAGGTGCCTCCTGTTTCCACTGATCATCACTGAGATGTTTCTACAGCTTAACTGGAGTCCACCTGGGGTAAATTCAGTGATTGGACATGATTTGGAAAGACACACAGTTGACACAAACCAAGCATGACGTCAAAGGAATTGTCTGTAGACCTCAGAGGCAGGATTGTCTGGAGGCACAAATCTTGGGAAGGGGACAGAAATATTTCTGCTGCTTTGAAGGTCCCAATGAGCACAGTGGCCTCCATCATCTGACTCTTCCTAGAACTGGACACCCATCTAAACTGAGCCATCGGGGGAGAAGGGCCTTAGTCAGGGAGGTGACCAAGAACCTGATGGTCACTCTGTCAGAGCTCCAGCATTCCTCTGTGTACAGAGGAAAACCTTTGAGAAGAACAGCCAAGATATCAAAGGAATGGCTTAAGGACAACTCTATGAATGTCTTTGAGTGGCCCAGCCAGAGCCCAGACCTGAATCCGACTGAACATCTCTGGAGAGATCTGAAAATGCCTGTGCACCGACGCTCCTCATCCAACCTGATGGAGCTTGAGAGGTGCTGCAAAGAGGAATGGACCAAACTGCCCAAAGACACCAAGCTTGTGGCATCAGATTCAAGAAGACTTGATGCTGGAACTGCTGCCAAAGGAGCGTCAACAAAGTATTGAACAAAAGCTGTGAATACTTATGGACTTACAGGATTTCTGAGGTTATTTAATTTTAAATAAATGTGGAAAAAAAAAAAACTTTTTCATGTTGTCATTATGGGGTGTTGTGAGTAGATTTTTGAGGGGAAAAAATGAATTTCATCCATACTGGAATAAGGCTAAAACAAAGTGTGGAAAGTGAAGACTTTGTGGATGCACTGTAGTTCCGTACTTCCTTGCCGCCCCAACATCAAACAGCACTTGTTTCTGCAGTCCATATTTCTCCAGCCTGCATACTTATCCCAAATAAATAAGATGTTGTGGTTGGCAGAAATTCCTGATTTTGTTGGCTTCTGTTTTATTCTTCTCTACAAGAGTCAAGACAAAAGTCAGACCACCAGAGCAAGAATTTTAGCTGAGGAAGCTTCTGCGAGTTGAAGCGAAATGTCCTCACGTCAAGAAACCCAGTCCAGTCAAGAGTCAAGCTTCTCTACTATGGAAACCACCTGGACAACTGAGAGCCTACACAGAAACATTCCTGATTAGTAACGTGGTTGATACTTCTCAAAGGCATTTTTTGATATTTTATATCTCCAGTCCAGCTCACTGACCCTTGTTTATTCCTTTATATTTTTATGTCTTTCATTGATTTCAGTGTCATTTGTATTTTGGTGCAACAGTGCCCCCACTGGCAGACAGGTGAACTGGTGGACCTCGGCACATGTGTGCGCTCTGAGTGTTGTTTAGTTCTTGGTTTTAGTCAATGTCTGTTTCTTTGAACCTCAAACAGATTCAGGATTTTCTGGGGGGGAATCTGCAAAAAAATGGGGGGGTCATATATATATATATATATATATATATATATATATATATATATATATATATATATATGTTTATTTATTTTTAAGAATTCTGATGTGTTGTTGATACGATGCTTGGATAAGTGAGTTTTCAATAAATATGGATGAAATGTGTTTTATTAAAGAAGTGATTTTTGTGTTTTTATTGGGTGGGTGTGACCTCTGATATAAATAAAGTTACACTGTGCAGAAACGGGAGGAGCCACAAAATATGACAATTTTTTTTTTAACAGGGTGTGTTGTGATTTGGCTGAAGTATGCACTCTGACGAGTGTCTCTGTGACATTCAAACTGTGTTCATGGATCATTATGCTTCTGCTCCATTTTATCTAAAGTGTTCAGCTTCATTTTTAAAATACATATTTTCCCTCACATTGTCCTGAGCGCTCGTAAACACGCGACATGGCGCTCAGACCGGATCTGAACCCACTGAGGTTTGCATGAGATCATCGTGTGCATCGCCCACGTCAACATTTACAAATAGCAAAGAGGTCAGGAAGGTCATGAGGGATCAGCTGAGGGATGGAGTGAAGGTGCGAGCCAATCAGCAGCCAAGCAGCCGAGTCATTGGGGGGAGGGGGCCCCCGGCTGGCCGAGGTGAAAGTGGCTGACTCAGACTCAGACGAGGTTCACTGAGTTCAGTGAGTAAATCAATGACTGACTCCTCCGAGTACATTCCAAGGCTCCACCTCATGCTCCCGCCTGCCGTCTTTTCGGAGGGGAATCCTGGGGTTTCTGGGGCTCCTTGCTGCTCGATGCGTCAACATTTCCAGAGGCCGCTGCCAGCAGTGAGAAGTGTCTGCGCGTGCGGCCTCCACCCACCTTGTCCCCAAACCAAAACATCCCGAGGGCCCCGGCAAACGAGCCCGTGCGGTGAGACGGTTCCAGCCCCTCGCAGCTCACAGACAAACATGGCTGTCACTTGTGAATGCAGATGAATGCAGCCCTCAAGCGGCACAGAATCTGTCCACGGTGCCATCTGCCTCGGCTTTTGCTAATCACCTCAGCCAGATGGGAACGCTCGTCTTTAGGAAGCTTGTTTTTCTGCGGCGTAAAAACGTGCCACGTTGGGCCGTAATGCAGAAATCAGCATCTGAAAGCGAAACCTGCTCGTACACCCGCTGCACAAGACCGCTGAGCGTTCAGGTTTGAAAACCTACAACACCGACAAAGTGCCAGAGGGAACCGCGGGGCAAAAAGGTAATACTGCTGCAAAGCAGCAGAAAAGAGCCCGCTTCATATTCAGAACCGGTTCTTCTGAACGAGCGGCGCTTTGTCGGTGAAACGTGAGTCTCAGCACATCTGCTCCAAATGAAGGCTTCACCTCATTTGGAATTTTGCCACATCAGGAAAAATGGCGTGTGCTGATCGAGTTCTGCCTCATTTCTCCACTTGCACTGAATTTCTGCAGCGCTGCTGATAAAAAGCATCACGGCGCCCGAGCGTGAAATCGTTAAAGTCGTTAATCTTTCTCCATAACACTGAGGGTAAATATGCAGTGAGCATCAGCACAAACCGGGTTTCACGTTGCACCAAATGGCAGCGCGCTGGTTTTCCTGCATGCAGACCAACATTCCTGAGCCTGAAGTGAACGAGCTCACAGACAAAGGCAAGAGGTTGAAGGTGACGAGAGACGAGCCTTTGGAGCTTCTAATATATTCCGAGGAGATTTCTAAAGTGCTCTGCCGCCAATTGCCCCACATAATGGTTTCCATGGTGACGGGTCCTCGGCTCCAGGGCTGCAGTACAGAAATGAACCAGCAGAACAATGACCCCGACTTCCAGCGCAAAACAGAACATTTTTCAGGGAACGCTTTTTTCCTGTTGTGTGTCAAAAGGTACGTAAACTCAGATTTACAGAAAAGAAATCTGCTTTTGTTCTGCTTTCATTTCATCTCTCTTCTTCCCATGGCCCGGCGCCGCAGGCCAACACGGAAACCAACAGCATGTTTGCATCCCATTGGGTTTTTTCTCCCTTTCAGCCTCCAGTCTGAACAACATCAGTTGTTTAGAATAAAGCAGAATCCACAAGTCTGGAAAACGGCATCATTTCCAAATGCTTGAAATCACATTCCACACACAGCCAACTTTTCCTGATCACCTTTACTGATAATCAATTTCAGCCTTTCATCAATGACAAAGTTTCTGTAGTTGAGCGTTTAAATGTCACACTGGAGCAAAAAGAGTGGAGTGTGTCTTTAAGGGTCTGCAATAAAAAGACACCAGCTCATGGAATGAAAATAAAAAGAAGATGTCAAACAGCAGATACCTAGGCAGGTGTGAGCATGTCACTAATCACAGCAAATACAGAACAAAGGGTGGGTGGAGAAACCATGCCAATGCACCAGGCAGGGTGGAGAAACCACACCAAGGTGCCGGGGTGGTGAAACTACGCCGATGCACCAGGCAGGGTGGAGAATCCAGGCCAAGTCACCAGAGTAAAGAAACCAGCCAACATGCCAGAGCAGAGAGACCATGTCAATGCACCACAACCTCAAAAAACAGGGATGGGTTCTGAACCATCAATCGCAGTCTGGGAAAAGTGCCCAGAGTAGGCTATCCTCAAATCCTGACCTTGCATGCACAAAAAGAGACGAGTGAGGGAAGCCACCAAGACACTCACAAAAAGTTGCAACCTTCAGTGTCTGTGACTGGACAGTTGCTCCTCCAGTCACCAGTCACAGACATGCCTGCAGAGGACAGACGGCCTCATGACGGCCCTAACGATGTCCTATAGTGGAATCTAAATGTGCAGAGGTCAATAAGATCTCCCCGTTAACTTGTCTTGATTGACCTTCACATCTGGTGGCGATGTTGTGCTGCTGTGGGCGGCCCTGTGGTTGTTGGCAGTCCTGCGGCTACGGGCGGTCCTGCGGCTACGGGCGGTCCTGTGGCTATGGGTGGTCCTGCACTCCGACAGTTTGTCATGTGATTGAGCAGCTCCTTTAATAGGCTGTAAAAGTTATTAACCTCAAGGCTGCCTGGAGCGTTGAGGTGTTCCCTGTGCAGATAACCACCGATTCACACGAGGAGGGGACATCCACATCGAGTTTAACTCACAAACAGCGCTAACGGCCTCTAATGTATCTGCATGACTTCACGGCAAAACAGTCATTACGCAAATCAGAGCATGATGTCACAAACTGCAGATCTGATGTCCACAAACCAATCAGTGTGCGGGAGGGTGTGACTACGACCGGACATTAACCTGCTCCCAGATCAGAGCCTGAGGAGATCAATATCAGGTTATGGTCCTGTTTTCATGCATTCATAGAGTGTAGCTGTGAACAGATTTAACTTCTGTAGCACAAATTCAAGTGATGTAACATCTGGACAATTTCAGAAAACAAAACAAAACAAAAAATGCATTTTATAATTTTTTTTCCTTTTATAACTTTTTAATGCAAAATTTCAAAGGCTTAAAGGACATATTTCACTTTAAATCAAAATCAAATCAAATCAATTTTATTTATATAGCGCCAAATCACAACAAATAGTTGCCCCAAGGCGCTTTATATTGTAAGGCAAAAGCCATACAATAATTACAGAAAAACCCCAACAGTCAAAACGACCCCCTGTGAGCAAGCACTTGGCTACAGTGGGAAGGAAAAACTCCCTTTTAACAGGAAGAAACCTCCAGCAGAACCAGGCTCAGGGAGGGGCAGTCTTCTGCTGGGACTGGTTGGGGCTGAGGGAGAGAACCAGGAAAAAGACATGCTGTGGAGGGGAGCAGAGATCAATCACTAATGATCCCTGAAAACTCCCTTCTGTCTGATCATTTCTTAATAACATTTACATTTACTCTGATGGACTACCCAGCAGTGGGGAATAAGTTTCATTACACTAGAAGTCTTTCAGAAAGTGCTGTAACTAGGTTTAAGGATATGATTCTTTCTTTATGTTCTCTAATGCCATATACCAACACAGTGCAGAGTAGCTACCTAAACTCTGTAAGTGAGATAGAGTATCTCATCAATAGTTTTACATCCTCATTGAAGACAACTTTGGATGCTGTAGCTCCTCTAAAAAAGAGAGCTTTAAATCAGAAGTGCCTGACTCCGTGGTATAACTCACAAACTCGTAGCTTAAAGCAGATAACCCGTAAGTTGGAGAGGAAATGGCGTCTCACTAATTTAGAAGATCTTCACTTAGCCTGGAAAAAGAGTCTGTTGCTCTATAAAAAAGCCCTCCGTAAAGCTAGGACATCTTTCTACTCATCACTAATTGAAGAAAATAAGAACAATCCCAGGTTTCTTTTCAGCACTGTAGCCAGGCTGACAAAGAGTCAGAGCTCTATTGAGCTGAGTATTCCATTAACTTTAACTAGTAATGACTTCATGACTTTCTTTGCTAATAAAATTTTAACTATTAGAGAAAAAATTACTCATAACCATCCCAAAGACATATCGTTATCTTTGGCTGCTTTCAGTGATGCCGGTATTTGGTTAGACTCTTTCTCTCCGATTGTTCTGTCTGAGTTATTTTCATTAATTACTTCATCCAAACCATCAACATGTTTATTAGACCCCATTCCTACCAGGCTGCTCAAGGAAGCCCTACCATTATTTAATGCTTCGATCTTAAATATGATCAATCTATCTTTGTTAGTTGGCTATGTACCACAGGCTTTTAAGGTGGCAGTAATTAAACCATTACTTAAAAAGCCATCACTTGACCCAGCTATCTTAGCTAATTATAGGCCAATCTCCAACCTTCCTTTTCTCTCAAAA
The DNA here is from genome assembly GCF_902500255.1 of Thalassophryne amazonica. NCBI lineage: Eukaryota > Metazoa > Chordata > Actinopteri > Batrachoidiformes > Batrachoididae > Thalassophryne > Thalassophryne amazonica. The sequence goes on from NC_047123.1 coordinate 1,135,475, forward strand.
GTTCTTGAAAGGGTAGTTGTAAAACAGCTAACTGATCATCTGCAGAGGAATGGTCTATTTGAAGAGTTTCAGTCAGGTTTTAGAATTCATCATAGTACAGAAACAGCATTAGTGAAGGTTACAAATGATCTTCTTATGGCCTCGGACAGTGGACTCATCTCTGTGCTTGTTCTGTTAGACCTCAGTGCTGCTTTTGATACTGTTGACCATAAAATTTTATTACAGAGATTAGAGCATGCCATAGGTATTAAAGGCACTGCGCTGCGGTGGTTTGAATCATATTTGTCTAATAGATTACAATTTGTTCATGTAAATGGGGAATCTTCTTCACAGACTAAAGTTAATTATGGAGTTCCACAAGGTTCTGTGCTAGGACCAATTTTATTCACTTTATACATGCTTCCCTTAGGCAGTATTATTAGACGGTATTGCTTAAATTTTCATTGTTACGCAGATGATACCCAGCTTTATCTATCCATGAAGCCAGAGGACACACACCAATTAGCTAAACTGCAGGATTGTCTTACAGACATAAAGACATGGATGACCTCTAATTTCCTGCTTTTAAACTCAGATAAAACTGAAGTTATTGTACTTGGCCCCACAAATCTTAGAAACATGGTGTCTAACCAGATCCTTACTGTGGATGGCATTACCCTGACCTCTAGTAATACTGTGAGAAATCTTGGAGTCATTTTTGATCAGGATATGTCATTCAAAGCGTATATTAAACAAATATGTAGGACTGCTTTTTTGCATTTACGCAATATCTCTAAAATCAGAAAGGTCTTGTCTCAGAGTGATGCTGAAAAACTAATTCATGCATTTATTTCCTCTAGGCTGGACTATTGTAATTCATTATTATCAGGTTGTCCTAAAAGTTCCCTAAAAAGCCTTCAGTTAATTCAAAATGCTGCAGCTAGAGTAATGACGGGGACTAGAAGGAGAGAGCATATCTCACCCATATTGGCCTCTCTTCATTGGCTTCCTGTTAATTCTAGAATAGAATTTAAAATTCTTCTTCTTACTTATAAGGTTTTGAATAATCAGGTCCCATCTTATCTTAGGGACCTCGTAGTACCATATCACCCCAATAGAGCGCTTCGCTCTCAGACTGCAGGCTTACTTGTAGTTCCTAGGGTTTGTAAGAGTAGAATGGGAGGCAGAGCCTTCAGCTTTCAGGCTCCTCTCCTGTGGAACCAGCTCCCAATTCAGATCAGGGAGACAGACACCCTCTCTACTTTTAAGATTAGGCTTAAAACTTTCCTTTTTGCTAAAGCTTATAGTTAGGGCTGGATCAGGTGACCCTGAACCATCCCTTAGTTATGCTGCTATAGACGTAGACTGCTGGGGGGTTCCCATGATGCACTGTTTCTTTCTCTTTTTGCTCTGTATGCACCACTCTGCATTTAATCATTAGTGATTGATCTCTGCTCCCCTCCACAGCATGTCTTTTTCCTGGTTCTCTCCCTCAGCCCCAACCAGTCCCAGCAGAAGACTGCCCCTCCCTGAGCCTGGTTCTGCTGGAGGTTTCTTCCTGTTAAAAGGGAGTTTTTCCTTCCCACTGTAGCCAAGTGCTTGCTCACAGGGGGTCGTTTTGACCGTTGGGGTTTTACATAATTATTGTATGGCCTTGCCTTACAATATAAAGCGCCTTGGGGCAACTGTTTGTTGTGATTTGGCGCTATATAAAAAAATTGATTGATTGATTGATTAAATGCAGAGTGGTGCATACAGAGCAAAAAGAGAAAGAAACACTCAGTGCATCATGGGAACCCCCCAGCAGTCTACGTCTATAGCAGCATAACTAAGGGATGGTTCAGGGTCACCTGATCCAGCCCTAACTATAAGCTTTAGCAAAAAGGAAAGTTTTAAGCCTAATCTTAAAAGTAGAGAGGGTGTCTGTCTCCCTGATCTGAATTGGGAGCTGGTTCCACAGGAGAGGAGCCTGAAAGCTGAAGGCTCTGCCTCCCATTCTACTCTTACAAACCCTAGGAACTACAAGTAAGCCTGCAGTCTGAGAGCGAAGCGCTCTATTGGGGTGATATGGTACTATGAGGTCCCTAAGATAAGATGGGACCTGATTATTCAAAACCTTATAAGTAAGAAGAAGAATTTTAAATTCTATTCTAGAATTAACAGGAAGCCAATGAAGAGAGGCCAATATGGGTGAGATATGCTCTCTCCTTCTAGTCCCCGTCAGTACTCTAGCTGCAGCATTTTGAATTAACTGAAGGCTTTTCAGGGAACTTTTAGGACAACCTGATAATAATGAATTACAATAGTCCAGCCTAGAGGAAATAAATGCATGAATTAGTTTTTCAGCATCACTCTGAGACAAGACCTTTCTGATTTTAGAGATATTGTGTAAATGCAAAAAAGCAGTCCTACATATTTGTTTAATATGCGCTTTGAATGACATATCCTGATCAAAAATGACTCCAAGATTTCTCACAGTATTACTAGAGGTCAGGGTAATGCCATCCAGAGTAAGGATCTGGTTAGACACCATGTTTCTAAGATTTGTGGGGCCAAGTACAATAACTTCAGTTTTATCTGAGTTTAAAAGCAGGAAATTAGAGGTCATCCATGTCTTTATGTCTGTAAGACAATCCTGCAGTTTAGCTAATTGGTGTGTGTCCTCTGGCTTCATGGATAGATAAAGCTGGGTATCATCTGCGTAACAATGAAAATTTAAGCAATACCGTCTAATAATACTGCCTAAGGGAAGCATGTATAAAGTGAATAAAATTGGTCCTAGCACAGAACTTTAGTCAACACTATCTTTCAATAGTGGCTAACTTTCATCCTGTCACCTTCAGCTAGGAAGGTACTGAGTGTGACATCCGGACAGCAAAAGGAAGACGAGGCGACTTGGTGATGTTATGAAGATGTCCAGGAAAGCATAAAGAGAAAGAGGTTGGCAAAAAAGAATTGGGATAGTGGGAGAGATGAAGAAAGTAGACAGGAGTACAAGGAGATGCAGCATAAGGTGAAAAGAGAAGTGGCAAAAGCGAGGGAAAAGGCATATTGAGAGCTGTACAAGAAGCTGAATAGTAAGGAAGGAGAAAAGGACTTGGAACTGGAAAGGATGTGCAGCAGGTTGGGGTGGTAAAAGATGCACATGGTTAATGTGCTGACAAGTGAGGAGTGTGTGTTGAGAAGGTGGAGGGAGTAAATTGAGGAGCTGATAAATGAAAAAATGAGAGAGAGAAAAGGCTGGAAGATGTGGTGAGAGTAAATCAGGAAGTGCAAGAGATTAGTAAGGAAGAAGTGAGGGCTGCTATGAAGAGGATGAAGAGTGGAAAAGCAGTTGGTCCAGATGAGATTCCAGTTGAGGCATGGAAATGTCTACAACCCCTGGCAAAAATTATGGAATCACCGGCCTCGGCCTTCCACCAAAGATTTTCAATTGGATTAAGTTCTGGACTATTTGCAGGCCATGACATTGAGCCTATGTGTCTTTTTGCAAGGAATGTTTTCACAGTTTTTGCTCTATGGCAAGATGTATTATCATCTTGAAAAATGATTTCATCATCCCCAAACATCCTTTCAATTGATGTGATAAGAAAAGTGTCCAAAATATCAACGTAAACTTGTGCATTTATTGATGATGTAATGACAGCCATCTCCCCAGTGCCTTTACCTGACATGCAGCCCCATATCATCAATGACTGTGGAAATTTACATGTTCTCTTCAGGCAGTCATCTTTATAAATCTCATTGGAACGGCACCAAACAAAAGTTCCAGCATCATCACCTTGCCCAATGCAGATTCGAGATTCATCACTGAATATGACTTTCATCCAGTCATCCACAGTCCACGATTGCTTTTCTTTAGCCCATTGTAACCTTGTTTTTTTCTGTTTAGGTGTTAATGATGGCTTTCGTTTAGCTTTTCTGTATGTAAATCCCATTTCCTTTAGGCGGTTTCTTACAGTTCGGTCACAGACGTTGACTCCAGTTTCCTCCCATTCGTTCCTCATTTGTTTTGTTGTACATTTTTCGATTTTTGAGACATATTGCTTTAAGTTTTCTGTCTTGACGCTTTGATGTCTTCCTTGGTCTACCAGTATGTTTGCCTTTAACAACCTTCCCATGTTGTTTGTATTTGGTCCAGAGTTTAGACACAGCTGACTGTGAACAACCAACATCTTTTGCAACATTGCGTGATGATTTACCCTCTTTTAAGAGTTTGATAATCCTCTCCTTTGTTTCAATTGACATCTCTCATGTTGGAGCCATGATTCATGTCAGTCCACTTGGTGCAACAGCTCTCCAAGGTGTGTTCACTCCTTTTTAGATGCAGACTAACGAGCAGATCTGATTTGATGCAGGTGTTAGTTTTGGGGATGAAAATTTACAGGGTGATTCTATAATTTATTCCTCAGAATTGAGTGAGTCCATATTTTTTTCACTCTGCTTGGTCTAAAAAAGTAACCGTTACTGACTGCCACAATTATTTTTCCTCATTTCTTATAGTGTTTCTTAAAGCCAGAAAGTTGCCATTTGAAATGACTTTAGTTTTGTGTCATGTCTGTGATCTGCTTTTTTTCTACAAAATTAAACAACTGAATGAACATCCTCCAAGGCCGTTGATTCCATAATTATTGCCAGGGGTTGTAGAAGAGATGACAGTGGAGTTTCTAACCCGATTGTTCTGTAAAATCTTGTAAAGCGAGAGGATGCCTGAGGAGTGGAGATGTAGTGTGCTGGTTCCTATTTTTAAGAACAAGGGTGATGTGCAGAGCTGCAGGAAAGATGATCAGCCACAGCATGAATTTATGGGAAGGAGTAGCAGAAGATAGGCTTAGAAAGCAGGTGATCTGTGAGCAGCAGTATGGTTTCATGCCCAGAAAGAGCACTACAGATGCAATGTTTGCTCTGAGAATATTGATGGATAAGTATAGAGAAGACCGGAAGGAGTTACCTTGTGTGTTTGTGCATTTAGAGAAAGTTTATGACAGGATGCCAAGAGAAGAACTGTGGTATTGTATGAGGAAGTCTGGAGTGGCAGAGAAGTATGTGAGGGTAGTACAGGACATGTACAAGGATAGTGTGACAGTGGTGAGATGGGCAGTAGGAATGACAGACTCATTCAAGGTGGAGGTGGGATTACACCAAGGATCACCAGGAACTAAGAGCCTACACAGAAACCAAGGATCAGCTCTGAGCCCTTTCTTCTTTTCTTCTTTGCAATTGTGATGGTTTGATGAGATCAGACAGGAGTCTCCATGGACTATAATGTTTACAGATGACATTGTGATCTGTAGTGAGAGTAGAGAGCAGGTTGAGTCTAGCTTAGAGAGGTGGAGATATGCTCTGGAGAGAAGGGGAATGAAAGTCAATAGGAGTCAGAGTGAGTCCATGTGTGTGAATGAGAGGGAGCTCAGTGGAATAGTGCAGTTAGAAGGAGTAGAAGTGGTGAAAGTAGATGAGTTTAAATACTTGGGGTCAACTGTCCAAAGTAATGGAGAGTGTGGTAGAGAGGTGAAGAAGAGAGTGCAGGCAAAGACATCAGAATCAACAAACACTATGAAAGCAATGAAGGATCAGTCAAAGTACTGAAGCTGACACTTTCTTGGTCTGGATGCAGGATGATCACAAACCCAGACACTCCTCACTCAGCCTCTCAAGGGACGCAGTCAGAGTCTCCAATGAGTCCACAAAGACCACAACATCTTCCACAAAGTGTTCAGGATTACATCAGTACAATCACAACTCATTTATGAACCGACCGGTTACGTGTCCAGGGTGAACCTGCCTCCCCTGGTGACCTGTCCAGGGTGAACCTGCCTCCCCTGGTGACCTGTCCAGGGTGAACCTGCCTCCCCTGGTGACCTGTCCAGGGTGAACCTGCCTCCCCTGGTGACCTGTTCAGACAGTGGACTGGATGTGTTGGGTTACAACATATTTTTGGAGATGGGCCGCGCACACACTGAGGAGGTTGTGCTGGCGGATGGCTGCGCTCTAAAACGTGCCGCTGCCATTCGGTTAACGCTGACTTATTAGCGCTGTGTTTTGTTTGAGTGTGTGACGTTTGAGGTCGCAGACTCACCTCCGTGCAGGATTACTACTTTAATGAAATGGGATTTCTCCAAAGCTAAGTGCCAAAGCCAGAGCTGTCGGCGGGCCGTGAACCCAAAACATGCATGTGTCAGAAGCCCGGGGCGGGAAGAAAGAGGGTCACAGCAAATCCAGCGCGATCATGCAGATAAGGTCAGACTCTGACTGGAACTTGCCTCTTGTCTGTGTTTGTTAAAGAGCCTTGGGTTGTTTTGGTTGTTTTTAGGAACAGTCCAGTCCGGTCCAAAGTGTGACTGCGGTCCTGGGGCGAGCTGGGCAGAGCCCACACCCCCCCCCCCCCCCCCCGACTGGCAGAGCAGGAGTGAGTTAAAATAAATCTCTGCTCACTCATGACCTTATACAAAGCTACGCTGTGAGCCGCCCCGACCTCTCAGCCAGCCGGCCCCCTTACCCCCTCCACCTTAACCCCGCCCACACCTCCCTGCTCCTGTGGATGACTCAACAGATCTCTGGGCCTGGACCCGCATGTGCACAGCTTTTACCCAAGACGAAGGAAAACTCTGTGCAGGGAAAGCTCGGCCCCGCCTGCCAGACTGGATGGATTTCAGCTAAAAATAAGGAAAAAAGGGGCCGGTGACGGGCAGATGAATGAACTCGATGAGGCTCCGCCTACTAGCCGCCACAGTCTTAAAAACAGTGTGCGCGGTCCGAGAACACACTCTGCACTTTTCCATGTGTGTGTGTATGTGTGTATGTGTGTGTGTGTGTAGGTGGTTTAGCAGCAAATGTAACATGAGCCAAGTGAGCGGGAATTCCTGTGCCGTGGCCCCGCCCCCATACACATTCCACCGTCGCATTCACAGCAGCAAAAACATGTGAAGAACACAGAGACGAGCGACCCAAACAAACCCACCGGGAGTCTGTACGCGACTCACCCTGGGCCCGAGTCCGTTCCAACGCTCTGCAGAACCCAGAACTCCTCGGAGTACGCTGTGGACGAACTGTTAACGGCCCAAACGCACACTGACCCCAGACTGGGCTCCTTTAAAAATCCCTTTACTGTTTGCCACATGTGAGGCTGGTGGGACGTCTGCCCGCTGATCCAGATGCTCATCTGGATCCCATCAGAGACCACAAACGCAGATGCAGTGAAAGCGCTGGTGGCAGAATAACAAGAAGGAAGAGCACATTTTTAACCCCTGAACCGGGTCAGAAGCAGGCAAAGGCATCCCCGGGGACAGGCTCCGCCCCAACCCCCCCCCCAAAACAAAATCATCCAACAAAGGAACACACAACTGAAGGCAGTTAAAAATAGACCCGGTTCTGACTTTACACCTGTGCAACAACAGAATTAAAGAAACTTCTCTGGATCAGAACAGCTCACATCTCACAGAACCTGGATCAGAACCTCTCGCTTCTGGGGTTTTTGTATCTGAGACCACAGAGACTCCAACATTCTCACGCGTGTCAAAGCAAACAGAGTTCTGTTCGAGCATTCAAAGGGTCTCCTGGTATGTGGAGCAGAAAGAATCCGCCTGAAAAGACAAATGAGTCCACCTTTTCAAGGGAGGACACGTCTTTGTTGCTGTGTCACCGCACACAGCAAACGACGCCAAGGATCATCACAACATGACATCATGCCGGAAAAATCCACATCAATCCGAGCAGAGAAAAGAGGCGAGTGAGGGGGAGAGACGAGCGAGTGGACAGTCAGGTTCAGGAACTAGTCCATGAGAATCAGACGAGTGAGAGACGTGCGAGTGGACAGTCAAGTTCAGGAACTAGTCCACGAGAATCAGACAAGTGAGAGACGTGCGAGTGGACAGTCAGGTTCAGGAAAGAGTCCACGAGAATAAGACGAGTGAGAGACATGCGAGTGGACAGTCAGGTTCAGGAACTAGTCCACGAGAATCAGACGAGTGAGAGACGTGGGAGTGGACAATCAGGTTCAGGAAAGAGTCCACGAGAATCAGATGAGTGAGAGACGTGCTAGTGGACAGTCAGGTTCAGGAAAGAGTCCACAAGAATCAGGCGAGTGACAGACCAACCTGACTGTCCACTAACAGTCAGGTTCAGGAAAGAATCCACGAGAATCAGATGAGTGAGAGACGTGCGAGTGGACAGTCAGGTTCAGGAAAGAGTCCACGAGAATCAGATGAGTGAGAGATGTGCTAGTGGACAGTCAGGTTCAGGAAAGAGTCCACGAGAATCAGACGAGTGAGAGACGTACTAGTGGACAGTCAGGTTCAGGAACTAGTCCACGAGAATCGGATGAGTGAGAGACGTGGGAGTGGACAATCAGGTTCAGGAAAGAGTCCACGAGAATCAGACGAGTGAGAGACGTGCGAGTGGACAGTCAGGTTCAGGAACTAGTCCACGAGAATCAGACAAGTGAGAGACGTGGGAGTGGACAATCAGGTTCAGGAAAGAGTCCACAAGAATCAGGCGAGTGACAGACCAACCTGACTGTCCACTAACAGTCAGGTTCAGGAAAGAGTCCACGAGAATCAGATGAGTGAGAGACGTGCTAGTGGACAGTCAGGTTCAGGAAAGAGTCCACGAGAATCAGATGAGTGAGAGACGTGCTAGTGGACAGTCAGGTTCAGGAACTAGTCCACGAGAATAAGACGAGTGAGAGACGTGCAAGTGGACAGTCGGGTTCAGGAAAGAGTCCACAAGAATCAGGCGAGTGACAGACTAACCTGACTGTCCACTAACCTGAGACAGGTTAGTGGACATTCAGGTTCAGGAACTAGTCCACGAGAGTCAGACGAGTGAGAGACGTGCGAGTGGACAGTCAGGTTCAGGAACTAGTCCACGAGAATAAGACGAGTGACAGACGTGCGAGTGGACAGTCAGGTACAGGAACTAGTCCACGAGAATAAGACGAGCGAGAGACGTGCAAGTGGACAGTCGGGTTCAGGAAAGAGTCCACAAGAATCAGGCGAGTGAGAGACTAACCTGACTGTCCACTAACAGTCAGGTTCAGGAAAGAGTCCACGAGAATCAGATGAGTGAGAGACGTGTGAGTGGACAGTCAGGTTCAGGAAAGAGTCCACAAGAATCAGGTGAGTGACAGACTAACCTGATTGTCCACTAACCTGTCTCAGGTTAGTGGACAGTCAGGTTCAGGAACTAGTCCACGAGCATCAGATGAGTGAGAGACGTGGGAGTGGACAATCAGGTTCAGGAAAGAGTCCATGAGAATCAGACGAGTGAGAGACGTGGGAGTGGACAATCAGGTTCAGGAAAGAGTCCACGAGAATCAGACGAGTGACAGATGTGCAAGTGGACAGTCAGGTTCAGGAACTAGTCCACGAGAATCAGACGAGTGAGAGACGTGGGAGTGGACAATCCGGTTCAGGAACTAGTCCACAAGAATCAGACGAGTGAGAGACGTGGGAGTGGACAATCAGGTTCAGGAAAGAGTCCATGAGAATCAGAGGAGTGAGAGACGTGGGAGTGGACAATCAGGTTCAGGAAAGAGTCCACGAGAATCAGATGAGTGAGAGATGTGGTAGTGGACAGTCAGGTTGAGGAAAGAGTCCACAAGAATCAGGCGAGTGAGAGACTAACCTGACTGTCCACTAACCTGAGACAGGTTAGTGGACAGTCAGGTTCAGGAACCAGCATCATCAGGCTACTTTTCATCCCGTCACCTTCATATTTCCTTTTCCACACTTTGACACTCTTCTTATGAATCTGTCCAACACGTAAACGAGTCACGGACTTTGGAACTGAACATCTGCTGAAGACTTCCTTCAGAGTCGTTCGATTCAAAGCCATCCCAGACGTCCAATCGGAATGTTTTCTCCCACTCGGAGTCAGAAGTGCACGCAGCGTGCCTCATGGTCACACCAACAATGGCTTCTTTCACTGCCTTCGCAAGGCTGCACGCTGAGAGGTGCATCATGGGAAAGAGAGAGGCTTGTACAGTCAGTGCAGATACTTCAGGGAGCTCTTGGACAATCCCGGGCAACCGGCAGGCAAAGACCACCAGGAACTACAGTACCAAGTCCTGCAAATGTTTCAGCCAATCAGCAAACTAACAAACAGGCCCTTTGATCCTTTATGACCTCCGGAGGCTTTAGAAAAACTTTCCAGACTTACTACTCTGAACCGTGACGCTTTACACTCAAGTCTTTGGAATAAATGTCAGTTAATTAGGAATACGTTCATAAGGTGTTATAGGTCTTACAGGTTACAAGCAGAAAGACCTTACAGGTGTTGATAAGGTCATCATAAAAATGTTCATTGATACAGAACAAAACATTTATAAGCACTTATAACAAACGTGTTCATAGTTTAGCAACTGTGTAAGAATTACACCGTTTGCAACAGGTTTTACTGCTCAATGAGCAGATTTGGTTCCAATAAGATCATTATTAAAGGGGTCATATTGTGGCAAATCACTTTTTATTTTATTATTTAGTTTATATATATATATATATATATATATACAGTGGCTTGTAAAAGTATTCAGCCCCTTGGTATTTCACACATTTTAATTTGTTTATGGCATTGCAAATACAAAAAGTAAACCAGACTTCTCGATATAAAAATTTCTAAAATGATCTTTCTTAAACTCAAACTCAAAGTAAATCTCTACAACCTGATATAAATTAATTAAAAATATAAAAGCCAAGATGATGGGTTGCATAAGTAATCAGCCCTTTTGGTATAATACCTGTAAATAATCACTTTTATTGCCAGTTTTCTTCAGACAAGTCAGAAGATGGATACATGAACATTTCTGAGTCACTGAATATGTTTTGAACTTTATTTCCATCAATCATGAAGAAATACAAACAGTATGGCACTCTATGGTAAATCTGTGTGGAGTAGACAGTTCTCAAAAACTGAGTGACTGTGCAAGAAGGAGAAGAGTGAGGAAAGCCACTAAGACACCCAGATCGGACTAATATCTTTGGAGAAATTACGGATACTACGTAACCACACTGAACAATGGATGTTGATAATTACATTCTGGATTCACACGTCATTCCAACTCATTATAGAAACTTTGCATAATTTATTACCACCCTTGAGAAATGTCAGCTAGCTATTTTATAAACACAACCCAATCTAGATCCCATGGATCCCCATCACAAAGAGCAAAGTCCAGCATATTTTAAAACTTTGTTTTATCAGACACTCATGTTTTTTTTCTGTGATTTTTTTTAAATTCACAGAACTTTCTGACTTTTAATTTTGTTTTTATTCTTTCATTCTTTCTCTGTTGCTGCCGTCATGGTCTCAGAGTTTGATTTGAAATGGAAACCGAAACCTAAAACTAAGTCCTTTCTCTGTCATTACCACATGCTTATATACATCAAAAAGCTTTTTTTTAAAAAAGATGCTGGTTTCAAATGAGTCATATTATTCTGGAAAAGACCAAATGACTGTCGGACTGTAAATATGCATCTCTAATAACTGTTGGGTGTCTGATTTATTCTGAAGCAGTCTGTAATCTGCAGGATTAGCATGAACAGATTACAGCCAGTTTGTGATAACTGTAATGGTGCAGTTTAGCTAAAATTTCCATAAAAATGGTTTATTTTGTGATAAAAGCATGGAATTTAGCACACATATCCTAAATGAACTAATGTTTATTTTCACACATGGAGCCATCCTGGAGCTGACCTCTAATGGGCTACAGGGGTCAATAAAGAATTACAGGCCTCAAAATTTTAAAATATTTGTCTGATCATAACGATTGTAAAAAGGTAGAGTTTGGACTATCTATGACTGAATGTTCTGGAGTTATGGGGTAAAAACAGCAAAAATGGTGACAAAGGTGGGTTTCAGTTTGTACAGGGGTCAAAAGTTAAAACTGCTCCAATTTTGGTAAGAAATGATGCAAATTATTGGTTGAGTTCATAGCATTTTAAATAGGAATAGTTTGCACCATGTGTCATGCTTAGTTATCATGTTATGGGGTAACATACGAGGTCTGTCAATAAAGTAACGGTCCTTTTTATTTTTTTCAAAAACTATATGGATTTCATTCATATGTTTTTACGTCAGACATGCTTGAACCCTCGTGCGCATGCGTGAGTTTTTCCACGCCTGTCGGTGACGTCATCCGCCTGTGAGCACTCCTTGTGGGAGGAGTCGTCCAGCCCCTCGTCGGAATTCCTTTGTCTGAGAAGTTGCTGAGAGACTGGCGCTTTGTTTGATCAAAATTTTTTCTAAACCTGTGAGACACATCGAAGTGGACACAGTTCGAAAAATTAAGCTGGTTTTCAGTGAAAATTTTAACGGCTTATGAGAGATTTTGAGGTGATTCTGTCGCTTTAAGGACTTCCCACGGTGCGAGACGTCGCTCAGCGCTCTCAGCCGCCGTCGTCAGCCTGTTTCAAGCTGAAAACCTCCACATTTCAGGTTCTATTGATCCAGGACGTCGTGAGAGAACAGAGAAGTTTCAGAAGAAGTCGGTTTCAGCATTTTATCCGGATATTCCACTGTTAAAGGAGATTTTTTTAATGAAAGACGTGCGGACGGGGCGGTGCGGCGGCACAGGAAAAACACCTCTGTTGAAAGCCTTAAGGACAAGTTGGAACATGTCCTGCCTGTTAAACAATTTCTCATATACTCACTCCACTGAAAGCCATCAAAAGCCGCCTGGATTTTACAAATGGTTATCAACACGGAGGTGTTTTTCCTGTGCCGCTGCACCGCGTCGGCTGCGTCCCGACGCGCGGACCCGTCCGCACGTCTTTCATTAAAAAAATCTCCTTTAACAGTGGAATATCCGGATAAAATGCTGAAACCGACTTCTTCTGAAACTTCTCTGTTCTCTCACGACGTCCTGGATCAATAGAGCCTGAAATGTGGAGGTTTTCAGCTTGAACAGGCTGATGACGGCGGCTGAGAGCGCTGCACGACGTCTCGCACCGTGAAAAGTCCTTAAAGCGACAGAATCACCTCAAAATCTCTCATCAGCCGTTAAAATTTTCACTGAAAACCAGCTTAATTTTTCGAACTGTGTCCACTTCGATGTGTCTCACAGGTTTAGAAAAAATTTTGATCAAACAAAGCGCCAGTCTCTCAGCAACTTCTCAGACAAAGGAATTCCGACGAGGGGCTGGACGACTCCTCCCACAAGGAGTGCTCACAGGCGAATGACGTCACCGACAGGCGTAGAAAAACTCACGCATGCGCACGAGGGTTCAAGCATGTCTGACGTAAAAACATATGAATGAAATCCATATAGTTTTTGAAAAAAATAAAAAGGACCCTTACTTTATTGACAGCCCTCGTATGTCACATGTTGTTGTGTGGGCCGCTGAAGAGGAGGTACTGCTGGCCCACCACCACAAGATGGCGCCCTGCTTGAAGTGCGGGCTTCAAGCACGAGAGGGCGTCGGAGCGACCAGGAGTGACAGCTGTCACTCATCATCCGTACCAGCTGTCACTCATCATCCGTACCAGCTGTCACTCATCCACTACTCATCACCAACCACCATAAAGGCCGGACTGCAACTCCACCTCCCCGCCGAGAAATCAACTACCATTCAGGTAATTTTCTCTGCTGACTCAAAACGTTGAGTAATAATCTGAATTTCTTTTGCAGCCGTTATCCTGTGGTGTTTGCCTTATCTGTGGGATTGGCGTTTGGTGTGATCAGCGACGGCTTCGCTTCACACTCCAATCTTAGACAGGAGCTGCACAAGTGTGTGATTGAAGGTGGAGGTTCTCCCTCCTTTACTGAACACAGACTGTGGGATTACTGAGTGTGTGAACTCACACTCATCTGGACTGTCTCTGTTCTCTGCCAGCAGTACCGGGTCTGACTGCTGAAGACAGCGGCCACCTGGGGCGCAGGGCTTGGCGGCTCCGGTGTTCTTCAGCTCCGTTGGTGGTGGAAGCTGTGTGGATCCAGCTCTTCTCTCGCCAGGCGTCTTCTATCGTCGAGCCTGCCCACACATCACTTGGTGTATGATTGACAGTCCAGCATATTGCTATTGTCTGTACGTCGTTGTGCGATTCACAACATTAAATTGTTACTTTTGGCTTATCCATTGTCCGTTCATTAACGCCCCCTGTTGTGGGTCCGTGTCACGACACTTTCACAACACGTCATAGAATCCAATGGACGTCGACCTTGTTTGACCTTTACTTTGGAGACCAAACATTCAACACAGTCAAAACTATTCCATTTAATAATCCTTTTATTTCAACCAATAATTTGCACCACTTTTTACCAAAATTGGAGCAACTTTAACTTTTGACCCCTGTACAAAATGAAACTGATCTTTGTCACCATTGTTGCTGTTTTTACCCCATAACTCCAGAACATTCTGTCATAGATAGTCCAAACTATACCTTTGTGGAATCATTATGATCAGACAAATAATGTGCTATAGTTTTCAACATGATTGGAGCATTTTTAAATTTTGACCCCTGTAGCTCATTAGAGGTCAGCTCCAGGATGGCTCCATGTGTGAAAATAAACATCAGCTCATTTAGAATGTGTGTGCCAAATTCCATGCTTTATCACAAATTGAACAATTGTTTTGCTGTGCCGCTCCACTACTGATCAAAGCTCAGAGGTGACCTTTGTGATTGATTATTGATAATCTAATGTGCTGAATACGCATCAATGCTGTTACATGTAAACAGGTGATTGGGGGCGTGTCCATGTGATGTTTGCTCCGTTTTATGAATCTGTGAATATTTTGGGATTTATATTTGAGAAGTTGTTTTTAAACCCAGTTTTCCTTTCACATGTTCTGATGTTTGAAAGAAATCTTTTTCTGGTCCCACAATACTTGACACTGCTATCACAATGGTATTGCCATGGTAACCCTGCTGTATTTCTATTGGATAGTCAGAAGGTAGATTAGAAACCTTTTGGACAGTTTTCTTGCAAAAGAACATTTTAAGGAGACGAACATCTTTTTATTTTTTTGTAAATGCACTCAAATCAACAAACCAAATCAGCTTTATAAAGTGTCTGATGAACCAATCAGAGCAGGTTTCTGCTGATCAATCACATGCACGCCCACAAAAGAAATTCTCTGGTTCTGACAAAGAAGGTCAGTTTCACGGGCATCGCCAGCATCCGCGACATAACACTACCTGTGCTTCTGTGGGTGTGTTGGTCTTAACATGAGGTGTGCTCAGGTGTAGAGCACGTTCACACCATCTGTCACCAGAAACCACAAAGACCAGCTCTGAGGTCCAGCACCTAACATAAGTGGCTTCACAACACAACGCAGCGGCGTAACATTCATACGATGTTTTGTTTACTTATGACCATGGCACTATGGCAATGGGGGGGGCGGGGGGGGGGCTCACTCGCTAATCACAGAACATGATGATGAACCCTGAACTTTGGAAATTATTCATCAGGCTAAATGTTTCAGAGAAAATTTAAATAACTCTTCACCTGTGACTTAAGCAAACATCAATGAATTATGTATAAAGTCACAGACGTCGACTCTCTCCAACTTCAAAAGCTAATGAGAGAAATAACAGATGATCAATAAATGAAGAAGATGGTTTGTGGTCCATTGTAATGATGAGAGGCATTTCAATCATTTTCTCTGCTCTCAGAACAGAAATGAGTTCTTTTGTTGTCGTGTGCTGTACTGATACCCGAGGGTTCAGTATCGACATTAATGACAAGTGAGCCTTCTGTTTTAAAAAGGCCTGAAACGATGCACACAGACATCGCAAACACTGCGAATATTTAAACACTAAAAACTGCCATCTTGAAGTTGAGCTGTTTAAATATTTTTTTTTATCTTTTATCTTCAGACAGTTCTGGTGGATTTACTCTAAACAATTTCTATGAGATGTTTTGGACGTGCAGAAGAACTCAGAACATGAACCAACATGAGCTCATGTCCACCAGTCCAGAGATTTAAATAATCAAACAATTCACCCACAAATAACCAGGACAGAAATCTGTGGCTATACTTAAAAAAACACCACAAATGATAATAACACAAAGAAGAAGAAATGAAGAAAAGAATCCGAACTGTGCTGCAGGCAACATCCTCAACAACAAGCTGGAGTTAATCCTTTAGTGAGACATTAATCCTTTCACTTGTGTCCACTCCTTTGATATCACGGCTCTCTGTGCCTGACACGCTCCAGTTTGAAAGGAAAAAACTCTGAAGTCATAACCGGACGACAAAACACAAATGAACATCGTAAACCCAATCATTTTGTGCGCAGCGCCGGCGCTTTCTGATGCTTAACAAGCAAAGTGTGCTGGGACACGCCCCACAATCTAACGCCGGCCGCCGTGCAAACCCGTTTTGTATCCACAATGGAAACGGGGGCCTGTGTGTTTTCAGACGTCAGGTGACCCGCGTTAAGGTTCGCTTGTTCAATACGTGGATAACGTGAACACATGATGAAACACGTGATTACAGCCGCACACATGATGAACTGATGTACGACCTCAGGGGACCTGCGTTAGCGTGAACTGAATACGTGGGTGATGTGAACGCAGCCTGACGGCAGCAGGAGGTGGAGCCGGTTCTGGTGGCAGCAGCAGCTCCACGTGTTCTCAGCGAATCTCTCCAAGAACTTTAACGTTCACTAAACCACAAACAGCTTCAGCACAAAGAGCGACTTTGTCTTTAAACGGAGATCTGGACATAAACATGTTAGCTGTCTCATTTTAACTCCACAGAAAAAGCTCAGCGGTGCTTCGAGGAGCTGAACATTACGATTTGAATTCACAGTTAAAACAAAAACAAAACACCAGCTGCTTAACAGAGGTGTCAAGTAACAAAGTACAAATACTTCGTTACTGTACTTAAGTACACTTTTTAGGTATCTATACTTTACTCCATTACTTATTTTTCTGCCTGCTTCTGACTTCTACTTATTACATTTTCACACAAGTATCTGTACTTTCTATTCCTTACATTTTTAAAACAAACAGCCTCATTACTCTTGGCTTCAGCGCCGGTGGATGTGTGCTGAGGCTTTACCGAGGCGCCAGCGCGGAGTTATCTGACCATGGGTCCGAAGAAGGCACTGACGGCGGAGGAGGGAGACGATATCAAGAAGTCCCTGGACTTTTTGTCTGAGGAAATCTCTGTTGTTAAAATGCAGCAGAAATCCATTATGGAGCTGGTGGAAGAAGTGAAGGCTCTCCGGATCCAGAATGCCAAGAAAGACCGGCGTCTGGTGTACCTGGAGAACCGTGTTGCGGAGTTGGAACAGTACACAAGGATGAACGACGTTATTATTACAGGAATTCATATTAAACCTCGATCCTACGCACGGGGGTGTCAGAAGACAGCGGAGGGGAGGCCAGTGAGCAGGAGGCCAGCTCAGTGGAACAACAGGTGGCTGACTTCCTGCAATCTAAAGGTATTCAAATGGACTGTAATAACATTGAAGCGTGCCACCCCCTGCCCAGGAGAGAGGATGGAGACAAGCGAGCAGTTATAATGAGGTTTGTCAACAGAAAACATAAAATGGCATTGTTAAAACAGGGACGGAAACTTAAAGGAACAAACGTATTCATCAATGAACATCTGACCAAAAGAAACGCAGACATCGCCAGGAAAGCTCGTTTCTTAAAAAAGCAGGGAAAAATTCAACAGACATGGACATCCAACTGAAAAACATTCATCAAATTGAATGGAACACCAGAACAAGCGAAGGTTATGGTAATCAGGAACATCGAGGATCTGGACAAATACGACCAATAAGGTATGAGGACACAAACACATCACAACACCATGACACAGACCAGAGGAACCTATTCATCTACTACATCATCTACATCTGGAGACAAGAAGGATATAACTCAAAGGATTGCTGATCATGGAAAAGTAGAACTGAGAACATTTAAATACACAGACCACAATGTACTGGACTTGGAGCACGATATAGACCCGGACAATAATTTCTTCTCAAATATCAATGACAGTTGTTGCTATTATACAGATGAACAGTTTAATCGGATCATTAAAACGGATAACAAATGATCAATAATCCATTTCAACAGCAGAAGTCTGTATGTAAACTTTAACAACATTAAAGAATATTTAAGTCAATTTAAAAAAAAAATTTTAACATAATTGCTATATCAGAAACATGGATCAATGAAGATAAAGGAATGGATTTTGAACCAATCGAAGCAGTGGTTCGCAGATTGAAGCAATGCTTTGACCTATTGTTTCATTTATTCTTTCTTTCGCTTAATTTTCCCCCGCTAAAACCCTAAAGAGCATACTTCTGTGAGTATTATTTACCTTTTCTATGTTAAACCGACCTGTTATGGTCTTCTGAAACAGTTGATAGATGTATTTTATAACTTAAAAACGGGAGCGACGCTAACGCGTTAGCATGTCTATGGCATTTTCAATGTTAAAAGTTAGCATGAAGCAACTGCAGCTGTCATCACGTTCGGGTGCATTTGTTTTCAAATTGGAATATTTCTTAAATGTATTTTTGTTTATATATTAATAATCTAATGATAATTATTATATACAATTTCAGAGAAAGAGACAAAAAGAACCTGAATAGAAACACAACAGAAAATAAAATATAAAAGGAACTAACAATGAACATAAATAAATAAATACATACAGAAATAAATGTTTCCTGTGAACACCTAGTGACTCTTCCACCTCCATTTCATCCCTGTTTTATTTAAGTTTAATGACAGTTTGTTTCAGTCAAACCATATTTTCAATGTGTTAATTTCTTCAGTTATTTCCTCCAGAACTATCTGACAAACTAGAAAACTGCTGCATCCTAGTAAGAGCAGAATATTACTGGAATGAATTTGAATAAGGAAAGTTGTATTTTTCTCTCACTAAATGGATGCTGCACTCACTGCAGTTTATTGTCTGGAATAGTCCCAGATTGCATTTCAGAGCTTCTAGAATTGAAACATTTTCGTGCAGGTGGTGTTGGGGGGTAATTTTGGGTTTTGGGTCTTGGGCCACATGTAGAACGAATCAGTTTTTAAATTAAGCTTTCAATTCATATAGTGGCCTCTACCTTTTTTTTTTTTTAAGGTTACTTTATACTTTAAGTAGGTTTTGGAGCACATACTTTTTCACTTTTACTTGAGTAAAGAGGTCAAGTTGATACTTCAACTTTTACCAGAGTGTTTTTAAACTGCAGTATCTATACTTCTACTTAAGTAACAAATGTGTGTACTTTTGACACCACTGCTGCTTAAACGGTGACTGCTGTCAGATTATTGTTGCACCTGCAAAGGAAGTCAAAGAAGGAAGCTTAATTTCCTTTGTAGCACTTACTTATAAATGGAAATGTGAATATTTTCAATAATGTTTTGTTGTCTCCGAACAAACAAACGTGACATTTTAACACTTCTGCAGTTTATTCTGCTTTCACTCAACAATTCTGATTTCAGCTTTGAGAAAATGTGTTGGATTGTGCAAGAAGCCTGAAGCCGACAGTTGTAGATTCAGAATTATTGTGTCAGCATTTGTCTTCACACAGCCAAACCACAACAAACAAACAAACAACAGCCACCTTCCTGCCACACAATTCTGAGATAAGAACCAAACATGATGTTTCTACTTACAGACACGTTCATGCATCCACAAGCAGCCTCACACTGACACGTGCACGTCACTCACACTCACAAAGAAGCTCCTTCGCGCACATGATTGGCGGGTGCAACGTGACGACGTCAGTGAAAAACTGACAGGAAACTTCATGAAAAATCTCCCAAAAATATTTTAATATTCTTCATAAAACCTCTGGTACAAACTATTTTAAAAAGAACACAATTAAAACTGATATTGAAATATTTTAAATGGGTTATAAAAGTTTCCTGTCAGTAAAACCTTGTAAAAACGACCTTTTAAAAATGACATTTCATTGTAAGCAAAAATAGTCAGATCAAACGACACACATAAAGAGCAGTTAAGGTTTAAAAATGTCCTGAAATTTTAATTTTCTGAAGAGCCACCAATAAAACTTACATTTTGCATTTGTCACCTCAACTTTTAATATTCACAAACTTTACAAAAATCAAAGTATCTCCAGAGATAAGTCAGTTTTTTTTTTTTTTTTAGATTTATATACGTTAATATCCAACAAACCAAATTAGGCGAGTATGAAGTCGTTCACCGTTCTGTTAATTTAATTTCAAAATAAAGTTGTCCCTTTGATGTTTGGTTCTTTTTCTACCTTTTATTTCAGTGTAAATTACAAGTCACCAAGAATTTTGAAGACCTCACTTTGACTTGACAGTCATTCAGTTATTTTTACAAACTACCTGGAATATTAATTTTATGTCACAAATCAACATTCAGAATCAATCAAATCGTATCTGCCGATTTAATCACAAATCAGGAACCAATATTAATCATTCCATATCTGATGATTTCATCACAAATCAATAGTTAGAATTATTGTATCTGCCGATTTCATCACAAATCAATAGTTAGAATTATTGTATCTGCCAATTTAATCACAAATCAGGAACCATTATTAATCACACCATATCTGATGATTTCATCACAAATCAATAGTTAGAATTATTGTATCTGCCGACTTAATCACAAATCGACATTCATAATCAATCAAATCATATCTGCTGAGTTCGTCACAAATCAATAGTTAGAATGATTCATATCTCTGGATTTAATCATAAATCAACCATCAGAATCAGGAAGTGCTAAATAGCGGTCGAGTTAATCAGAATAAGTGCGTAAATGACAGGGGGGCAGTAATGTGACGTAGGCAGCAGGATGAAACACAATCAGCCACTTTGCACACAATAAGACAAACA
The DNA here is from genome assembly GCF_902500255.1 of Thalassophryne amazonica. Taxonomy (NCBI): domain Eukaryota; kingdom Metazoa; phylum Chordata; class Actinopteri; order Batrachoidiformes; family Batrachoididae; genus Thalassophryne; species Thalassophryne amazonica. The sequence goes on from NC_047123.1 coordinate 1,156,254, forward strand.
CACATTTTGGATGTGCCTTGGAAAAGAGTTGTCACGGGAAGGACACGATCTTTACATACACATTCCAACGACCGCACAGGTGTTAATCTCCTCACTTTCATCACAGGACTTGATACGAACTCAGAATCAGTCCTGTAGGTTTTATATGTTGGCAGCAACTGCTGCCGTCCATAATGTCCATGGAGCTGTCCGTGGTGCTGACCCTAGACTGTGGTGACCACTGTCAGCTCCCACTGGGCATCAATCCGCTGCAGTTTGGTGAAAGGTGGGTGTGTCCTTGACCTTCTCCAGGCTCTAGGGTCCTCAGCACTGAGGAACCTGTGTCCTGGATCATGTCCAGAGAAACACATCACAAGGACTAACTGTGGTGTCTGATGTTCCCTCACAGTGCCAGTCATCCTCCTCATCTGACTCTCACTAAGTAACCATTCATTGGACTCAAAGACCCTCCACAGAGACCTGGGACCAAAGACATCCAGTCCTCACCTTAGGACACTGGTTAGAGTCCAAGTCTGACAACCAGACAGTGAGACAGGACGCACCAGGATCCTAAAGACGTGGACTGTCAACGGTTACTGAAAGTGACACACACACACACACACACACACACACACACACACACACACACACACACGCACACACACACACACACACACACACACGCACACACACACACACACATATTTTTTCTTAGTTCATTCATTCATTTTCTGACCCCCTTTATTCCAGGAAGGGTCACAGGGATGCTGGAGTCTATCCGAGCGGTTACTTGGTGAGAGGCGGGATTTATCTTGGAAGGCTGTAAGTCTGTCGCAGAGTTCTCAGCTTCCAACATATGCAAAATGAATTTCTGTACATACATACATACATACATTTTCTGAACTCATTTAATCCAGTTAAGGTTGATGGAGGGGGGTGTTATCCGCAAATTGTCAGGGAGCAAACTTTCTATATTTTCTATTTAATCCACCAAAATAAATACTTTACAAGCAGTAAAATTAGAATTACCTGCAATTTTGTGAACTACCACAGAAATAAAAGTATTCTGTAATAATTAGATTTTTAAACAAACTTAATTCAGTTTTCTGGCCATTCAAAAGGGACTCTGCATTGCTGGAGCAGATTAACGGCAAAAATTTAAATATTTGACTGATTCACTGATTATGTGATGAAAATAAATTAGTGTTATTTATTTACTGTGTATGGAAAAAAAAAGAACAAAGAAATCAACCTGCACGGTGAGAAGTGAAACCATCAAAACCCAAAAAGTAGTAAAACTGAGGCAATGTGATGACAATGTGCACACTGTGGAAAGGAGATGTGAAAATCACAGAGTGCAGCTCTATCACTGGGACTCCACCCAGTCTGACGTGTTAATCTGGTGCACGTTTCATGATTCAGGCCTCAGCACCAACAGGATCCACCACTCTTCATGGATGGTACACAGATCACAGAGGACAAAGTCCGAGCAGCCCAGCAACTGAACGAGGACACGGCCCGAGCTAGACCGAGCCGCCCAGCAAGTTAATCATTTGGGACCACAGCAGCATGTCTGAGTCTGACTCTCTGAGTCTCTTCACCCAAAGTGATCAAAGGGAATAATGTGATTATTAACCATCAGACAAAAAAATAAAACCTCTTAAATCGTCCTAAAGTCAGTTTGAAGCAGAAACGAGGCAATAATTGGTGAGCTGCTACTGATGCTCTGAAATGATGGAGGCGCGGCAGCACGTCAGACTCAGACGTGTAGCTGCGGCGCTCTGATCACTTCCTCTGTCTTTTATAATAAAATAATGCTGAATTTATGTGTAAATGATTGTTGCAGAAAAGCTTCAGATATCTGTGGCTGATGACTGGAGGCAGTTTGAAGCAGAAACGAGGTGATAATCGGTGAATCGCTGGAGACGCTCAGAAATGACGCATGCACAGTGAAGGCAGGGCGGATCGATTTTTAGGGGGGACCGTTTGGTTGGTGACACGAGTACTTTTTCTAAGAAGTTCTAGTGTGACGTGGATGAGAGTCTCAAAATTCCCCTGCAGGGGACACTGGTCAGTTAGAGTCCTTTTCCAGCCAGGTCCGGAGTCATTTACACCTGGGTAGACTGAGATGATACAGATTGATTGTCTGGTCCAAGGACAGACAGGCAGTGTGACTGGGAATTGAACCCATGTCTACTTATCTGTAGTCCAGTTCCTTATCTCACTGAGCTGTCTGTCCTAAAAGCTGAGTAGAAGATGGCTCTGATCCAACGGGAGTATCACCAAAGTATCAGAAACATGTTCAAGAGCCTTTAAGACACAAACACCAAACAAAACAGAACCAATAATAAATCACATCAAAACAACAGCCAAAGAAAACAAAATCTGTTCTTTCACACACACACACACACACACACACACACACACACACACACACACACACACATGATCCAAATGTCAGGAGCATCACTAAACATTGCTATGGAGACAGATGAGAGTTCAATGGTCCGCTAATATCAGGAAGACACTACCTGCTGGACTTTAACCTTCACCCTGCCCTGACGGTGGGAAAAAGGTTCGAGACTCATGTGCACCTTGTGGTGCTCCAAAAGGAAGAACTCTTTAGCAGCTACAGTGGATCTGCATCCCGTCTCAGACTGTCCAGGACCTCAGTCAGGATGCAAGTCACATGGGTGGTCTGTAGGATGACTTTAGAGGTAAAGAAGAAGAGTAATGGAGAGTGTGGTAGAGAGGTGAAGAAGAGAGTGCAGGCAGGGTTGAGGAAGGTGGCAGGAGGGATCTGTGACTGAAGACGTTTACAAGACAGTAGTGAGACCAGCTATGTTGGACGGCTTAGAGACGGTGACACTAACAAAAAGACAGGAGGCGGAGCTGAAGATGTTGAGATTCTCTTTGGGAGTGACGAGGATGGACAAGATTAGGAATGAACATGTCAGAGGGACAGCTCAGGTGGGACGGTTTGGAGACAAAGTCAGAGAGGTGAGACTGAGATGGTTTGGACATGTGCAGAGGAGGGACCCAGGGTATATAGGGAGAAGGATGCTGAGGATGGAGCCACCCGGGAGGAGGAGAAGAGGGAGGACAAAGACGAGGTTTATGGATGTGCTGAGGGAGGACATGCAGGTGTGTGGTGTGACAGAGGAAGATACAGAGGACAGGGTGAGATGGAAACCATTCATCTGCTGTGGCGACCCCTAACGGGATCAACAGAAAGAAGAAGATAATAATATCTCTAAACTACAAAGACGCTGTCAGTGAGCACGGCTGACCCGCTGTGATGACACTGAGCCTTGTCCGGTCTGAGCTGTGCACATGATGTTTTCTGGGTTTTTTCTGTATTATTTATCTTTCTTTCCTGACTTTTCTTTCCAGGTTACACTCAGAACGGTGCCACCATCAGGAAACGTGTGCGGCCTGATGGATCACTGCCGTACACGGATGTGTGACTTGCTGATCTTCAAAGCTCATTGGTTTACAGTGCTGTGCAGGGGCTCAATGCAGGAAGTGGGCACATTCCCCCCCGCCAACAACACCTGTGCTCATCTTACAGGATGCCCCACCTCCATTAAAAAAAAAACAAAAAACAAAACAGAAACAAAAACACTTCTTCTCCTTTACAGCTGCACTTCTGCACCAAACCGCACACTGAACCGGCTTTGTTCTTTTACACTCCACCGCTTCAACTGTAACATGGATCAACACGAGGCGCGCTTTACCGTAAACGCTCACTTCCTACCCGGGGGGGGCACCCAATACAGTTCATACGTCTGCCAGACAGATTCAGTCTCTACAACACACACACACACACACACACACACACACACACACACACACACACACACACACACACACACACACACACACACACACACACACACACACACCTTCAGCTAATAAACAGAAAAATCAACTTTCATCTGTCCAAACATTCCAACAAAAATAAAATGATTTTCCTTCCATTTGATGAACGAAACCATCAATTATAAGATGAAGGCTAAATTAAAAAATAAGAAGGAAAACAAGTAAAATGTTGTCACTGGTTCTGCTCTGACAACACAATAACAGTAATGAATAACCAATAAAGTGATTAAAGACAACCTGATTTAATAAACTTAACTTTTTGTAAAACAACAGGTTCACCAGCTTGTTAAAGTAAATATAAATCAATCACGTGGCAGAAACTTAATGCATGTGCAGCTAAAGTTCAAAATTTGCATCAGACGTGTGTGTGTGTGTGTGTAAATGTGCGATATCTGACGACAAACATTCTTATCACAGTCCCTCCAAGCCGTCTGGACACTGCTTTTTTTTTTTTAACTGTACAGTAACTACATTTCCCATCATGCTCTGATTGTTAAAGTTCACATCAGTCCACGTGCACGTCAGTCCAACATGAACTTACTGTTGGAGGCGCGATAACTCTGCTGTTACCATGGTTACCATGAGCCAGGGCTCCTTCAGACACCATTTTCACAGAAAGAAGGAAAAAACTGAAGTAAACATATCATCAAACTCTGTGATACTTAAAAGAAAAAGAAAGAAAGGTCATTGGATTGATTAATGAACAGAAAATAATCATATCCAATCAGTGATTGTTTTGGTCATTTATGAAGTAAAGAAGAAATTCTTTGGATTTAACCTTAGATCAAATTCTTTCAATTTTATATATATATATATATATATATATATATATATATATATATATATATATATATATATATATACACATATACGAGGTCTATTAGAAAAGTATCCGACCTTATTATTTTTTTCAAAAACCATATGGATTTGAATCACGTGTGATTACATCAGACATGCTTGAACCCTCGTGGGCATGCGAGAGTTTTTTCACGCCTGTCGGTTACGTCATTCGCCTGTGGGCAGTCTTTGAGTGAGGAGTCGTCCACCCGCTCGTCGATTTTTTTCATTGTTTAGGAATGGCTCAGAGACTGTTGCTTTGTTTGATAAAAAATTTTTCAAAACTGTAAGGCACAACTGAGTGGACACCATTCAATAAATTCAGCTGGTTTTCGGTAAAAATTTTAACGGCTGATGAGAGATTTTGGTCTGGTAGTGTCGCTGTAAGGACGGTCCACGGCGCCTGATGGCGATCTGCGCTTCGAGGCGGCAGTGTCTCGTCGTTTCAAGTTGAAAACTTCCACATTTCAGGCTCTGTTGACGCAGTAAGTCGTCAGAGAACAGAGAACTTTCAGAAGAAGTCGGCATGAGGAGTTTATTCGGGCATTCCATTGTTAACGGTCATTTTGTAATGAAAGAACGTGCGGGCAGAGTCGCATGTCGGGCTGGACCCGACCGCGGGGGGTCGCGGCAGGAAAAACACCTCCGTTGGAAATCTTAACGGGCAAGTTGGAACATGCCCAAGCTGTTAAACAATTTCTCAGTTACTCACTTGTTGAAAGCCATTAAAAGCCGCCTGAATTCTACAAATGGTTTTCAACACGGAGGTGTTTTTCCTGTCGCGGCGCACACAGATTTGCCGAGTCGTCACGGAAACGACTCGGCGAATTTGCGCGTACGTCTTTCATTAAAAAAATGTCCTGAAACAGTGGAATGTCCGCATAAAGTCCTCATGCCGGCCTCTTCTGAATCTTCTCTGTTCTCTCACGATGTCCTGGGTGACTTAAGCCTTAAATTAGGATGTTTTCAGCTCGAAACAGGCCGATGACAGCGCCTGGAAGCGCTGCAGGACGTCCCGCTCCGTGGGAAGTCCTTACACCGACAGAAACACCCCATAATCTCTCATCAGCCGTTAAACTTTTCACAGAAAACCAGCTTAATTTCTCGAATAGTGTCCACTCGGATATTCCTCACAGGTCCAGAAAAAATTTTGATAAAGCAACGTGTGCCGTCTCGAGCAGCGTGTGAAACAAAGGAATTCAGCCGAGAGGGCGGGACCACATCTCACTCAAGGCCTGCCCACAGGGAAATGACGTCACCGACACGCGTGAAAAAACTCACGCATGCGCACGAGGGTTCAAGCATGATTGGTGTAATCGCATGTCATTCAAATCCATATAGTTAAAAAAAAAAATAAAAGGGTCGGTTTATTATCTAAGAGACCTCGTATATATATATATATATATACACACACACACACAGTGGGGAAAATAAGTATTTGACCCCCTGTCAGTTTTGCAGGTTTTAAGAATGGAGAGGTCTGTATTTTTTTATTGTAGGTTCACTTCAACTGTGAGAGACAGAATCTAAAAAAAAAAAAAAACAGAAAATCACAATGTGTGATTTTTTAATAATTAATTTGCATTTTATTGCATGAAATAAGTATTTGATCACCTACCAACCAGCAAGAATTGTGTCTCTCACAGACCTGTTAATTTTTCTTTAAGAAGCCCTCTTATTCTGCACTCTTTACCTGTATTAATTGCACCTGTTTGAACTTGTTACCTGTATAAAAGACACCTGTTCACACACTCAATCAATTACACTCCAACCTGTCCACCATAGCCAAGACCAAAGAGCTGTCTAAGGACACCAGGGACAAAACTGTAGACCTGCACAAGGCTGGGATGGACTACAGGACAACAGGCAAGCAGCTTGGTAGAAGACAACAACTGTTATGATTATTTATTAGAAAGTGGAAGAAACACAAGATGACTGTCAATCTCCCTCGGTCTGGGATTCCATGCAAGATCTCACTTTGTGGGGTAAGGATGATTCTGAGAAAGCTCAGAACTACACAGGAGGACCTTGTCAATGACCTAAAGAGAGCTGGGACCACAGTCACAAAGATTACATTAGTAACACATGATGCTGTCATGGTTTAAAATCCTGCAGGGCAGCAAGGTCCCCCTGCTCAAGCCAGCACATGTCCAGGCCCGTTTGAAGTTCACCAGTGACCATCTGGATGATCCAGAGGAGGCATGGGAGAAGGTCATGTGGTCAGATGAGACCAGAATAGAGCTTTTTGGAATCAACTCCACTTACCATGTTTAGAGGATGAGAACAACCCCAAGAAAACCATCCCAACCGTGAAGCATGGGGGTGGAAACATCATACTCTGGGGGTGCTCTTCTGCAAAGGGGAGAGGATGACTGCACCGTATTGAAGGGAGGATGGATGGGGTCATGTATGGTGAGATTTTGGCAAACAACCTCCTTCCCTCAGTAAGAGCATTGAAGATGGGTCATGGCTGGGTCTTCCAGCATGACAATGACCCCAAACACACAGCCAGGGCAACTAAGGAGGGGCTCTGTAAGAAGCATTTCAAGGTCCTGGAGTGGCCTGGCCAGTCTCCAGACCTGAACTCAATAGAAAATCTTTGGAGGGAGCTGAAACTCCAAACCTGAAAGATCTAGAGAAGATCTGTATGGAGGAGTGGACCAAAATCCCTGCTGCAGTGTGTGAAAACCTGGTGAAAAACTACAGGAAATGTTTGACCTCTGTAACTGCAAACAAATGTTTCTGTACCAATTGATAAGCTCTGTTTTTCTAGGGGGTCAAATACTTATTTTATGCAATAAAATGCAAATTAATAATTTAAAAATCAAACAATGTGATTTTCTGGATTTTTTTTTAGATTCTGTCTCTCACAGTTGAAGTGAACCTACGATAAAAATTACAGACCTCTACATTCTTTGTAGGTGGAAAAACCTGCAAAATTGACAGGGGGTCAAATACTTATTTTCCCCACTGTGTGTATATATATATATATATATATATATATATATATATATATATATATATATATATATATATATATATATATTCATTATCACCTGTGAATATTTCTGTCCGCAGAGATCATCTGTTTTGAAAATGACTAATATTAGCTTTTTGAATTAACATTAAATTTAAAATGTGAATTTAAAGATTTAATTCACTTATGAATTTAATGCAGCGCTGAGACTCGAACCACAATCACTGCAGAAAAAAACGGTGTTGAGATCTGAGCTGCGTTTTTGAAATCTGACATTAAATTGGTGACGGACTTTAATCTGGCAGAGTGTTTGTGTTGGACTTCAGCATCATTACGAGGACTGGTGGGTTTTTTTAACACTTAACAATCAAATATGCACATAATTATTACAAGTGCACTCAGAGTGCAAACGCCAACCAAGGCCCATAAACATCCAATGACAACCATTTATCCCCATCCGGCAGGTTCACACAAACAAACAACAACCTGTTCACACGTTTAAAGTATTTTTCAAAGTTCTAAAATGATTCAAAATCCCCAGCTTGGCCCTTTTCTCCTGATACATGCCCAGATTTCACAGTTTACATTTTAATTCGGGTTCAAATGTTCTCAGTTTGGTGAAAATCACTTTTGGTTTCTTGCTGCAAACAGCCGGTGAGTTTTCAGTGCAGCAGCAGCGTCACAAAAAACGTCTATTCTACTTTGTTCACAAATTTATGTTGATTTGTTACTAAATCAACGAATCTTTAAGCTCCACCCACCATCCAAATCGCCCATTCCAGTTTGCCATGACACAAATGCTGCCCCCTTCAGGTCAGGATTGTGGAGAAAAAAAATGAAGTGAGAATGTGTGAAATGAAAATGAAACATGTGCATGTGGGAAGAAGAAAATTATCATCTTTTTTTCAATTCATGTGCATCTTTATCTGGAATAACAGCAGAATATATTCATGAAACCGTCTCAGTGTGCGTGTGCAGGGAAACTGTTTATGTGTGGAAATGGTTCACAAGAAACTCACGGAACCACAAATCAACATGCACATCTGACAATTGTATGTATATAAAAAAACAGCTGACATGCTTTACATGACTACTACTACTATTACTACTATTATCACTATTATTACTATTACTACTATTATCACTATTACTACTATTACTACTGCAGTAGTAATAATCCAAATGTCTCTGCAGACGACTCGTCACCTTCCAAATGTCTGAACTGGTTCAGGATCTCAGAATGTCTTCAGTGTTTGAATCCCAAACTACCTCCAGCGGACACGCACCATCCCGCGACTTTTACAGATTCTGATGCGTTGACCCAGAGGTCAAGAGGTGAAGTGCACTGTTCCAACAGGAGCAGAAATAAAACCTTTAAAACCTGGCAGAGGGTTTATGTGACGTCATCATTACTGAGAGGAAACAAGAAAGAAAAAAAAATTAAACAAAAGAAACCAGAACCACAAGAAAAGTTGCTGGAGAGGTTCAGGTTCCTGGAGAGGTTCAGGTTCCTGGAGAGGTTCAGGCCTCGACGGGGTGCGAGAAGGCGGGTTTAATGCAGTCTGATTTCACATGGTAAGGAGCACCACCAGTGCACATCGCTGTGGTGAACGGCGAGGAGAATGAGCCACCACGGCGGGTCAGACCATGGCGCAGGAACAATGGCCTTTAGGATCTGAGAGTTCTGCCAGCAGCACCGTTCCAGCTCCGCCTCCTGCTGGCAGGACGCCAGTCCAGCATGCCTTTGTGCTGACGTGTGCCGGCGATGGGAACACGAGCGCCGAGGCGGACCGCGGACATTCCTCCAACATCAGCGTTGCAAACAAACCTTCACTCAGACATTCTGTCTCTGCCCCTTGGAGAGTTTCTGCTCCGGCCTCCGAGCTACAGAAAACACATCTTAACTGAAGAAATGGAGGATTAAAACCTCTTTTTTTCTCCGTGTCTGATGAATTGGTTCTGACGTTTTATTTGATTTTTTTTTTTTTCATTTATAATGGGCTTTAAAATGTAAACAACATTGTGTTTGGTTTTAAAAAAACATTTATTTTTGCTAACTTATATTTTACACCACTTTCATACTGTGTGGATTAAGTTGATTCATAAATATTTTAAAAACAACAAGAATCTGAAAAGTAAATTAACGTTAGCGCCAGTTTGTTCTAAAACAGGGGAAAAAGTGAAACATGAATCATTTCAAAACAGAGCTTCACTCATGAACACAACAAAGTTTAAACCAGATTATCATGAATCATTAAAGGAATTCCACAGTGCTCATTTTTAGCCTCAAATAACTGGTTTTACGCTTGTGGGACATACATCACACTCATCCAGCATCATGTTAGCATCATTTTTGGCTACAATATTTAATGTCTGTTTGTAAAAATACCTGCTGGCCTGCAGTGTTTTGCTGAACAGGATGAACCTTTGAGCTCATTAAGTGCTCAGTTAAAAGTGTTGACTGAAGCTTGCTGAAACATGGTTCAGGTGTCGGACGTGAGCCGTCACTTTAGACGGGGTCACATGACGGGATCCTGCTGCCGTGTGGGATTTCAGCTCTGACTGGGAACTCCAGGTATGTGGAGAACTGCCTGAATAAAAGTACCGTTTTCCCAAACAGACTCGAACGAGGAAAATCCAAATCATTAAATCAATAACTGATCAATAAATGCAGAAAGAAAATATGATCATTTTGTCGAACACAATGTAACTGACTGGAAACAAACTGGAATTAAAACCACATTTAAAAGTGTTTGTTATGAAGATGTTATTGACACAATGTGATGTTTATTTACCTGTTTTTCATACTATGACAAAACAACAAGAGTCCAGCTTCACTTTGTGTGCGACTGTTAAATCCTCAAAGATGAATATAAGGGCTCCTTCACACACTGTACGAATAAGTATATATCAGGGTGAATCACTGCGAAACAGCTCGTATGAGCGAACCATGAAAACATCGAGCCGACGTCGGGAGGGACACATGATCGAGCAGGCGGGAACAATCCCGCTGCGACGATTTTGTGCACAAAACCGTCACAGCGGGAACACAGTGTGAGCAGCTGGAGCATGTGTAACCACATCGCGCAGCTGGTGTGGAAAAAAAAAATATATGCCATCCACGGGATTTGAACCTGCAATTTACAAAAGCTCTGACTGCCGGCCAGAAAACTTTACCACTGCACTACCATCACTGTCCTATAAAAGATGTGGAAAAATGCCTGAAATCAACAAGGAGATTGACGCATTAAAAACAAATAGAACCACACACCATAAAAACAACACTGCATTTATCAAGCAGACAACACAAGTATGAACCGTCTGTTCCTCTGTAGATGACCCATGGTCACAGATGTACAGTCATGAAATGACATGAATGGAGCAGGTTGCTCTTATGTCTACATCTACTGCCCCGGTGTGTGCAGCCAGCCCTGTGTGTGTGTTCTGCCTGACACGCATGTCCTGTGGACGGCGCACCGCAGGACGGACACGTCATGTGGGTGATGTGACATTCAGATCACCTGCTGCGTGTTATGATCTGACGGTCTGTTTCACCTGGGGCAGCCTGTCAATGTGGGCTCGCTCACTGCAGCCCGTCGCAACAGCGATATATGTTTTTAATGTATGTCCATGTGAGGACGGCAAGCAGACACATGCCCATCACAGTGGACAGTTGTTAGGTCATGTCCGTCCAAACATGGTACGTGTTCCCCAGCTGTGATGTCCAGAACCTGAGATCTCAACAGCTGCTGCTGTCAGCGGACAAGCCCCCTGTCAGTTCAGTGCACACACCAACGTGTCACTCTGTGTCTGTGTTATGTGATCATTTGTTTGTACTTATTTTTACTGCTATTTAGTTATTCCCCCATCTGCAACACATCTGCCAAAGCAGAAAAATTAAAGTTCAGTCAAAACCAGCCATGACAACAAACACACAAAACGCCGACTGAAGGTCAAACCAAACGCCACAAAGACAAACTGACTTCACTTTGATCATTGTGTGACATTTTTATTCATTAATGCTGCTTTTCAGGTTAAACAACGTAAACTCATTTTATTGACATTCATATAATTCATAAATAATAAAAAGGTAAAGCAGTGTGCTCTACTGACACCAATAAATAATAATGATGATGATGATAATAATAATAATAATAATACCTTCTTGCTTAATTGTATTTGGATAAATAGGTGAAACGAGTCTGTGTTATTCAAACTTTGTTTTAAAAGATTCGAAACAAATATTTTATTTCATTTTCTCACTCAAAACCAGTTTTCTTAAAAATCTTTACCAAAATTAAGACTTTATGATTTTAATTGGCGGATGCATTAAAAGACATTTTTTTCTATTTCTCAATAAATCAGTTATGAGAAAAACAAAACTGTTGAAAGTCCAAATATTCTGGTTTTGTTGGTGAGTGTGATGATGCTCACTTCATTCATTTGAAACAGAACAAATCAATAAAATTCAAATCACTTCAGAACGTGATGTTCCTCTTCCAGCTGCTCTCATTAGGGGGCGCCACAGCAGCTCAATCGTTTCCATCTCACCCTGTCCTCTGTGTCTTCCCCTGTCTCACCAAACCTGCATGTCCTCTCTCAGCACATCCATGAACCTCCTCTTTGTCCTCCCTCTTCTCCTCCTGCCTGGTGGCTCCATCCTCAGCATCCTTCTCCCTATATACCCTGGGTCCCTCCTCTGCACATGTCCAAACCATCTCAGTCTCACCTCTTTGACTTTGTCTCCAAACCGTCCCACCTGAGCTGTCCCTCTGATATGTTCATTCCTAATCCTGTCCATCCTTGTCACATCTTCAGCTCCGCCTCCTGTCTTTTTGTTAGTGCCACTGTCTCTAAACCATACAACATAGCTGGTCTCACTACTGTCTTGTAAACTTTCTCCTTCACTCTTGCTGATATTCTTCTGTCACAAATCACTCCTGCCACCTTTCTCCACCCACTCCACCCTGCCTGCACTCTCTTCTTCACCTCTCTACCACACTCTCCATTACTTTGAACAGTTGACCCCAAATATTTAAACTCATCTACTTTCACCACTTCTACTCCTTGTACACTTCTAGTTGGTGGTCAGAGCTGCAAAACCATGAACGGGTTCAATCACAGCTGCGCTCCCAAGTGTCCTTGAGCAAGACACTGACTGACAGAACTGCACCTGCAGGCACAGTGAGCTCATGAATCACTATCACTAAACAAACAAACAAACAAACAATGAGCTGCATGTGTCACAATGTGGCAGCAAACTGCACGTGCACACAATAACAGAGCCGCTCTGTGTCACCGCCCCCCCCCCCCCCCGCGTGGAGGGAGAATCCACGCAGCCGTTACTGTACAGAACAAAAGGCTCCGTGCGTGAGTGCCGCGCCGTGCACGTGCCGTAAAAGCGGCAGTAAGACACCAATGCCGTGCGCGCGCCTGACCGTGTCCACACGTTTCTGTCGCGTCAAAAGCCGCGTGCGGTGACGCAGAGACGCGCGGCGCAGCATGCGGCACGCGGCGTGTTGCATCAGCACAAACAGACAAAGAGGCAGAAACCGCGCGTGACAAAATGCTGCATCACCCCGAGCACGCGGACAACGGTCCCGAATCAAAGCCACAACAAATACACACGTCACAAAGCACTTATTATGTACATATATACAGACAAACAAACAAACAAACAACAGCCCCAAATCAAAGCGATAATAAATAAACACTGACGTGTTGCGTTTCTTTGTTTCCGTGACAAAGCAGCATTTACAAAATTGAATAAACAACAGACCCAAACTAAAGGCTGAAATAAACAACAAATGAACACAACACGTGACAAAGCATCAAAGACAAAACAACATCAAAGCAGCGGGTCTTTACATTTTTTTACATTTTAATTTTTGGTCTTAAAAAACTCTTTAATGTTCAGCCTAAAATCTGAGTGACGCTATAAAGAAAAGCGCAAACGTCAAATGAAGCTCAGGTGTTTTAACGGCGGCTGATTCACGGACTGTCGGAGAAAACATGTTTACACATCAAATAAGTGATGGATTAAAGGCGGAGCCGTGATGTCATAATCGACAGAACCGGAAGTGGGCCAATTAGCCTAAAATAATGAAGTCAGCTTTACATGCGGGTAGGTTCTGTTCTGCAAACTTCCGGTGGGCTCGGAACCGGAGGAACGCGCGCGCGCTCCGAGCAGAACAGGATGTGGTCCAGCCGCGTTCACGCCCCGAAAACATGACAGGCGTGTTCACGTTCGCAGCACCCACGCGCTTTATTTCGCCCACTTTGCGTCCACGTGAGAGTGACGACTGTCACCGCGAGCCGCGTTTAGCGCAACTTTCGGTGCGCGCGTGCACGGGCGGACTCACCTTTTCCGCTCGTGTCGCAGCCGTTCGCTCGGTTTCCGTCTCCGTGGATTCACATCGTGAACATTGTCCTCGCGACGCTTTCGGCTTTTTGTGCCACTTCCAACCAGCACGGGGTGTGCGCGCGGGTGTGTGCGTGCCGCTCCGTCTGCGCGCTCCGCTCCTCTGAAACAAACGGCGCCTCCTCCTCCTCCTCCTCCTGCGAGGAGAGAGAGACAGAGAGAAAAAGGACGGAGCGCCTCCTCTCTGCGCACCAGTGTTGACATTCAGCTGTGACGTCACTCCCTCATTCACACCGTAGTACGCGCGCGCGCGCAGTGGAAAGAGGGCAAATGATACAATATAAAATCCACTTTTTGTCCGTTTACGTCCCCAAAATGAATAAATTCTGTAAACATACCAATCAATCAGGAGCCGATCGATAATAATCAATAAAAGCGTGTGTTCGTGCACGACGCCGTCAGGAGTTTATACAACCCCTGGCAAAAATGATGGAATCACCGGCCTCGGAGGATGTTCATTCAGTTGTTTAATTTTGTAGAAAAAAGCAGATCACAGACATGACACAAAACTAAAGTCATTTCAAATGGCAACTTTCTGGCTTTAAGAAACACTATAAGAAATCAGGAAAAAAAATGGTGGCAGTCAGTAACGGTTACTTTTTTAGACCAAGCAGAGGAAAAAAATATGGAATCACTCAATTCTGAGGAAAAAATTATGGAATCACCCTGTAAATTTTCATCCCCAAAACTAACACCTGCATCAAATCAGATCTGCTCATTGACATTGACCCTATGTGTCTTTTTGCAAGGAATGTTTTTGCAGTTTTTGCTCTATGGCAAGATGCATTATCATCTTGAAAAATGATTTCATCATCCCCAAACATCCTTTCAATTGATGGGATAAGAAAAGTGTCCAAAATATCAACGTAAACTTGTGCATTTATTGATGATGTAATGACAGCCATCTCCTCAGTGCCTTTACCTGACATGCAGCCCCATATCATCAATGACTGAGGAAATTTACATGTTCTCTTCAGGCAGTCATCTTTATAAATCTCATTGGAACGGCACCAAACAAAAGTTCCAGCATCATCACCTTGCCCAATGCAGATTCGAGATTCATCACTGAATATGACTTTCATCCAGTCAGCCACAGTCCACAATTGCTTTTCCTTAGCCCATTGTAACCTTGTTTTTTTCTGTTTAGGTGTTAATGATGCCTTTCGTTTAGCTTTTCTGTATGTAAATCCCATTTCCTTTAGGCGGTTTCTTACAGTTCGGTCACAGACGTTGACACCAGTTTCCTCCCATTCGTTCCTCATTTGTTTTGTTGTACATTTTTTGATTTTTGAGACATATTGTTTAAAGTTTTCTGTCTTGACGCTTTGATGTCTTCCTTGGTCTACCAGTATGTTTGCCTTTAACAACCTTCCCATGTTGTTTGTATTTGGTCCAGAGTTTAGACACAGCTGACTGTAAACAACCAACATCTTTTGCAACATTGCGTGATGATTTACCCTCTTTTAAGAGTTTGATAATCCTCTCCTTTGTTTCAATTGACATCTCTCGTGTTGGAGCCATGATTCATGTCAGTCCACTTGGTGCAACAGCTCTCCAAGGTGTGATCACTCCTTTTTAGATGCAGACTAACGAGCAGATCTGATTTGATGCAGGTGTTAGTTTTTGGGATGAAAATTTACAGGGTGATTCCATAATTTATTCCTCAGAATTGAGTGAGTCCATATTTTTTTCCTCTGTTTGGTCTAAAAAAGTAACCGTTACTGACTGCCACAATCTTTTTTTCTTGATTTCTTATAGTGTTTCTTAAAGCCAGAAAGTTGCCATTTGAAATGACTTTAGTTTTGTGTCATGTCTGTGATCTGCTTTTTTTCTACAAAATTAAACAACTGAATGAACATCCTCCGAGGCCGGTGATTCCATCATTTTTGCCAGGGGTTGTAGTGCACAGTGGTACATTTGTACTTGATGTGTCACAAACGTGTTTCAGAGGATTAACTCCTTCTTTTCTTTATTCATGAAGCGGGAGGCGCTCAGTTTGTCCAAAGTGAGTGAAATTAAACATAATTAAATATAATTAAATATAATGCCACTTTGTTGTTCAACTGCATCAGATCATTTATCCAGAGACACTTTAAATCTGACTTTTATACACCTGATCCCCCCCCCCCCACCCCCAAAAAATGCAACTTTTTTGTCCCATCCTCCACAAAATTTCAACATCAGCCTGATAGGTTATCTCCAGACAGACTTGCGGAGCAAATAATTGAGACTTATTGATTAACCAATCAAACAGAAGATAACCACTAGGGGCAGTGTGGAGCAATAATTCAACTCCAGGGTTCTCATTCAAACCATCTGTACGCACAAAAATGTGTCTACACACAAAACTGTGTACAAAAAGGCAACTATGTACAAAAACATATATACACACACACACACACACAATCAATCAATCATCTATGTACAAAAACAGTGCCTGTGGACAAAAATTACATCAATGTACAAAACAGCGTCTACATACAAAAAAATGTGTTTGCACACACAAAAGTAAGTAAAGTTTATTTGTACAGCACCTCTCAAGATAAAATCACAATGTGCTTTACAGGAATTTAAGAACAGAGAAATAAAAATACAGAAACTAAAAACAGCAATAACATAAAACTAGTTAAAAGTAAGTCTGTACAAATAGGTCTTGAGCTTCTCGTTAAAAGTTTCAACAGAGTCCACGGACTGTAGGTGTAGTGGCAGTACAGTCCACAGTTTGGGTGCTACGACCTCAAATGCACCATCTCTTTATCTCCTTTGGTCTTCAGCTTTGACCTTGGTACCACCAACAGGTTCTGGTCCAAGGACCTCAGAGACCTGCTTGTCACATACGGGTGCAAGAGTTCACTGATGTAAAGTGGCATTTGACCGTGCAGAGCTCTAAAAGTCAGTATCAATATTTTAAACTGCAGTCTGAACTGAATTTGGAGCCAATGCAAAGAGGACAGAACGGGGTTACGTGAGACCACTTAGAAGACCTTGTAAGGAGCCTTGCAGCTGCATTCTGGGCCATTTGTAAGTGGTCCAGCGAAGACTTACTGAGGCTGGGGAACAGCGAATTACAGTCATCAAAACATGAAGAAATAAAGGCATGAATGATCTGTTCCAGCTCAGCTTGAGACACAATGTTTCTAAGGTGGGCAATGTTCCGTAAATCAAAGAAACATGACTGCACAAGACGGGTAACGTGTGCGTCAAATTTGAGAGCCTGGTCAAATGTAACACCCAAATTTCTGACTGCTGAGTGAACAAAAGAGGATAGAGAGCCAAAGTTCTTAATCACTGAGGGAACAAACTCCTCAGGGGCACAAACAAGGACTCAGTTTTTGCTGTATTAAGTGACAAATAGTTAGCAGCCATCCAGTTTTTATGACATCAATCTAGTTTTGAAGAACAAATATCCTCTGAAACATTTTGTGGAGAAAAGGAGACATACAGCTGTATGTCATCTGCATAACAATGATATGAGACATCATTAAAGAAACTCAAAATATGTCCAATTGAGAGCAAGTACAATGCAACTAGAATAGGTCCCAGAACGGAACCTTGGGGCACACCACAGGACAAAATAGCAGAAGAGGACACATATTTACCTGCAGCAACTGACAAACTTCTATTAGAGAGATAGAATGAAAACCAATCTAGGGGCTGACCCAGAAATGTCCGTCCACGTCCTTAATCTCTCAATTAAAACACTATGATCAACAGTGTCAAATGCTGCAGACAGATCCAAAAGTACAAGTACCAAATAGTCACGTGCATCTCTGCGCATTAAAATATCATTTGAAACACTTAGAAGAGCTGTTTCAGTAGAATGCAAGTGACAGAACCCAGATTGAAATTTGTCAAGAATATTGTGTTCAGCTAAAACCTCATTAAGCTGATTGGCCACTTTTTCTAAAATTTTAGAGATAAAAGGCATCTTTGAAATTAGTCTAAAATTCTGAGGAAGAGAAGGGTCAAGATGAGGCTTTTCTTAAAAGAGGGTGAATAAGAGCCTGTTTAAAATACTGAGGGACACCGACAGAAATCAATGATCTGGTGATTACTGATAAAACACATGGGCCAGTGGTGAGAATAACCTTATTGAATAATCAGGTGGGGGTGATATGGAGTGGGCAGGAGGACGGTTTCATCTGGTGAACCAGACTGATGAGCTCTTTCAGTGATATTGGAGGGACACTGTCCAGTGCTGACGTCCAGGTGAGACACGGGACAGCAGAAGGAAGAGAGGGGCTGATGTTTGCCCTGACATCATGGATTTTATTGATACCAAAAAGGGCGGGAAGTTCTCACAGTCTCCGTTAGACTGAATGACAGCAGCAGGAGATGCAGGTGCAGAAAGAGAATTAAAAACACGAGAGCAAATCACACGTGGAGCAGACGGACAATCCAGATTAAAACAAACACACACATGATCAGAAATAAAAATGTCCTCAGAATAAAGAGACTCAATATTTAGGCCAAGAGTAAAAACAAAATCAAAGACATGTCCTTTGTTATGCGTGGGGACAGACACATGCTGGATCAGATTCAGAGATTCCAGCAGACTGATAAATTTAACAGCAGATTTATCTGAAGCATCATCAACGTGGAAATTAAAATCACCAACAATTAAAAGTCTCGATACCTTCAGAGTGCCAGACAAAAAGTCACTGAAGACCCTCAAGAAGGAGGTGCATGGAGCAGGTGGACAGTATATTAAAACACAATAAAAAGGATCGATTATCTGAGAATCTGAATGATGAAAAAGTCTCTGTGCTCACCCGACACACAAAAACTGGACACAAACACAAAAATAAAATTCTTCTTCTGCACTTTCTCCCCTCTTGTTCTCGGCTCTGTGACAGAACAGATCCGCCTCGAGTCACAAATGTGTTGAACATGCAAATGAGTCTTTGTGGGCGTGTCTGTGGGCATTCTTGATGGACGTGTGTGTGTGTTCTGCTCTATGAAAACAATGTGTGTGCACGTTTCTGCTTTTGTGCACGTCCAAAGAGTTCTTTCTGATTGTTGCACATGAAGGTTGTGGTCTACAGACACAGCCTTGCTCAAGGGCTGTGGAAAGAGCACAAAATGAGAGCAAAACTACAGACATGAGGACAAAAGCCAGCCTGGCTGTCTTAAGAACCTTTATTCAGGATGTGCATGAAGTTCTCCGTCACCCCACAACGTCCCACGGGCCAGAAACCGGCCCATGTGAGTCCAGCTCGGCCCACGTTTGCCAAAAGGTGCAGGGATGACGTCACATTTCAACTTTTCAGCAAATTCTTAGTGTTCCACCCTGAAGATGTGCCGAAGGAAGCCCCCCCCCCCATGCTTTTAACTCCTTCAGAATTGTCCTGGTGGCTTCCCTCACTCGCTTTCATGCTTTCTTCAGGCCTGATGGACCAAACTGTGTCACTGACAGACTGACAGAAGGTTCTCAGTAGTTCTTGGCAAGTTAGCAGTTCTCTAATGGTTCTCAGTACAGTGAAGGAAAATTATAAGTGTTTATTTCCAGCCAGCAGAGAAAACAAATTAAAGCAAATACAAAATGTAAATGTGTGTTTTTGGGTGGGAGGTGTGAAGTGGAGGCCGGGTGCCAGAGAGGCAGAGATCATCCACTTTGGACAAGCAAACAGTGAGTGCAGATGTTTTAATTTCAAACCTCAAAGTGGCCTGAGGGAGTCTGGATGCGATTATGAATTATCATACGACAGCAGACGTCCTCGTCCTGACTGAAGAGCAGCTCGCTGTGCTGCTACATCAAAACAGAGCTGCCAGCAGCCTTTTGTTCTGGCACACTGCAAAAAGCATCAAAGCATAAAGTGAGAGAATCGTGCAAAAAGCTGTACGAGTGAGTGAGTGAGTGAGGGGGAGACGGTGACACGAGTAAGGGTGAGGAGCGGTGAAGTTGTGCACGGTGATCCAAAGACAGCAGGAAATGTGATTAGAACGAAAATCCGTCTCAACGCTGAGGAGACACGATACTGAATCAACACAAGTGATTAAAAATGCAAACAGTTATGCAAATGTTTCAAGGAACAGCAAAATACACAGAAAATGTACGAGAGAAACAAACAAAACAAACAAAACTGTGCAAGAATATGTTTGCAACATAATCTTATAAAGTGTGCACGGAAAAAGTGGGCAGAATTAAAAACCCATAAATCTTTTTTCATTCAGCTGTCTGAAGCTCAGAGTCACCAGAGAGGATCCAGCAGGGAGCTGCAGTGGGATGTGTCCATCTCACGCTGTCCTATTTAGTAATTTTAAATGAACATAGAACATGTCACCCACAAACACTGTGTAAACACAGAAACACTGTTAAATACACGTTAAAAAGGTCTGCAAAAACACAAAATGTGACATGATAAAGCATGTAAAATAAACACAATATTAAAGAAACACAAAGTATGTCAAATAAAGATATAAAGCATGTAAAATAAACAATATTAAAGAAACACAAAGTATGTCAAATAAAGATATAAAGCATGTAAAATAAACACAATATTAAAGAAACACAAAGTATGTCAAATAAAGATATAAAGCATGTAAAATAAAGTATGTGAAAGAAGAGTATGTAAAATAAAAATATAAAGCATGTAAAATGAGACTGTTAAATAAAGATATAAAGCATGTAAAATAAAGTATGTGAAACGAGAGTATGTAAAATAAAGATATAAAGCATGTAAAATAAAGTATGTGAAATAAGAGTATGTAAAATAAACACATAATGGCAAACAAAACGGCTGTAAAACAAAGGATTTAAAATAAAGTATGCGAAACGAGAGTATGTAAAATAAAGACAAAGCGGGTAAAGTATGTGAAACAAGAGTACATAAAATTAAAAATATAAAGCATGTAAAATAAATTATGTGGAACGAGAGTATGTAAAATAAAGATATAAAGCATGTAAAATAAAGTATGTGAAATAAGAGTATATAAAATAAACACATTATGTCAAATAAACAAAACGTCTTTAAAACAAACATAAAGGATCTAAAATAAAGTATGTGAAACAAGAGTATGTAAAATAAAGATATAAAGCATGTAAAATAAAGTATGTGAAACAAGAGTATGTAAAATAAAGATATAAAGCATGTAAAATAAAGTATGTGAAACAAGAGTATGTAAAATAAACATAATATCAAATAAACAAAACGTCTGTAAAACAAACATATAAAGGATTTAAAATAAAGTATGTGAAACAAGAATATGTAAAATAAAGATATAAAGCATGTAAAATAAAGTATGTGAAATAAGAGTATGTAAAGCAAACAATGTCAAATAAACAAAACATCTGTAAAACAAACATATAAAGGATTTAAAATAAAGTATGTGAAACAAGAGTATGTAAAATAAAGATACAAAGCATGTAAAATAAAGTATGTGAAATAAGAGTATATAAAATAAACACATTATGTCAAATAAACAAAACGTCTTAAAAACAAACATATAAAGGATCTAAAATAAAGTATGTGAAACAAGAGTATGTAAAATAAAAATATAAAGCATATAAAATAAAATATGTGAAACAAGAGTATGTAAAATAAAGATATAAAGCATGTAAAATAAAGTATGTGAAATAAGAGTATGTAAAATAAACACATATCAAATAAACAAAACATCTGTAAAACAAACATATAAAGGATTTAAAATGAAGTATGTGAAACAAGAGTATGTAAAATAAAGATACAAAGCATGTAAAATAAAGTATGTGAAATAAGAGTATATAAAATAAACACATTATGTCAAATAAACAAAACGTCTTAAAAACAAACATATAAAGGATCTAAAATAAAGTATGTGAAACAAGAGTATATAAAATAAACACATTATGTCAAATAAACAAAACGTCTTTAAAACAAACAAAGGATCTAAAATAAAGTATGTGAAACAAGAGTATGTAAAATAAAGATATAAAGCATGTAAAATAAAGTATGTGAAACAAGAGTATGTAAAATAAACATATCAAATAAACAAAACATCTGTAAAACAAACATATAAAGGATTTAAAATAAAGTATGTGAAACAAGAATATGTAAAATAAAGATATAAAGCATGTAAAATAAAGTATGTGAAATAAGAGTATGTAAAGCAAACAATGTCAAATAAACAAAACATCTGTAAAACAAACATATAAAGGATTTAAAATAAAGTATGTGAAACAAGAGTATGTAAAATAAAGATACAAAGCATGTAAAATAAAGTATGTGAAATAAGAGTATATAAAATAAACACATTATGTCAAATAAACAAAACATCTGTAAAACAAACATATAAAGGATTTAAAATAAAGTATGTGAAACAAGAGTATGTAAAATAAAGATACAAAGCATCTAAAATAAAGTATGTGAAACAAGAGTATGTAAAATAAAAATATAAAGCATATAAAATAAAATATGTGAAACAAGAGTATGTAAAATAAAGATATAAAGCATGTAAAATAAAGTATGTGAAATAAGAGTATGTAAAATAAACACATATCAAATAAACAAAACATCTGTAAAACAAACATATAAAGGATTTAAAATGAAGTATGTGAAACAAGAGTATGTAAAATAAAGATACAAAGCATGTAAAATAAAGTATGTGAAATAAGAGTATATAAAATAAACACATTATGTCAAATAAACAAAACGTCTTTAAAACAAACATATAAAGGATCTAAAATAAAGTATGTGAAACAAGAGTATGTAAAATAAAAATATAAAGCATAAAATAAAATATGTGAAACAAGAGTATGTAAAATAAAGATATAACGCATGTAAAATAAAGTATGTGAAATAAGAGTATGTAAAATAAACACATATCAAATAAACAAAACATCTGTAAAACAAACATATAAAGGATTTAAAATAAAGTATGTGAAACAAGAGTATGTAAAATAAAGATACAAAGCATGTAAAATAATATATGTGAAATAAGAGTATGTAAAATAAACACAATGTCAAATAAACAAAACGTCTGTAAAACAAACATATAAAGGATCTAAAATAAAGTATGTGAACAAGAGTGTGTAAAATAAAAATATAAAGCATGTAAAATAAAGTATGAAACGAGAGTATGTAAAATAAAGATATAACGCATGTAAAATAAAGTATGTGAAATAAGAGTATGTAAAATAAACACATATCAAATAAACAAAACATCTGTAAAACAAACATATAAAGGATTTAAAATAAAGTATGTGAAACAAGAGTATGTAAAATAAAGATACAAAGCATGTAAAATAATATATGTGAAATAAGAGTATGTAAAATAAACACAATGTCAAATAAACAAAACGTCTGTAAAACAAACATATAAAGGATCTAAAATAAAGTATGTGAACAAGAGTGTGTAAAATAAAAATATAAAGCATGTAAAATAAAGTATGAAACGAGAGTATGTAAAATAAAGATACAAAGCATGTAAAATAAAGTATGTGAAATAAGAGTATGTAAAATAAACACATAATGTCAAATACACATAAAACATCTGTAGAACATATAAAGGATTTAAAATAAAGTATGGTAAATAAACAAAGGATGTAAAATCAACACAAAGCATGTAAAATAAACATCTAAAGAATGTAAAACATATAAAGCATGTAAAATCAACACAAAGTATGTCAAATAAACATAAAAAGCATGTAAAAGAAACATAGTGGATTTAAAAGTCCCCTTGGCTGCTACCTTTTTTTCACTCCAGGTCACAATAGCAGATCCAAGGTGGATCTGCATGTTGATTTGGGACAGGTTTTACGCTGGATGCCCTTTCTGATGCAACTCCAGAAATGTGGCAGGGGTGGGATTTGAGCCAGGAACCTTCTGCACTGAAACCAAGTGCACTAACCACTTGGCCACCACAAAACAAAAAACAAACAAACAGAAGCACCAAATCAAACGTGAGGCCCTAAAACAGAATCACCGGGGCCTGATTTTTGGGGTGCAGAGACACCGTTTGACACCAGTTCATCCCGATTGGTGAAGATTTTCTTTTCGGTCCATGCTGGAACCTTTAAGAGAAAACCTGCAGCTGCAGCTCCACAGTGAGCCGGGCCACCAACAGGACAGGGCTCCAGAACTGAAGGGCCCCGGAGCCGAGGGTCGGCCGTGCCACAGAGCTTATAGTGCACACGCACTCAGAGTGACCTTGAGGTTTGTTTGGGTTTTTTTGACCTGCAAACAGGAAGCTGTGGAGATAAATCTACTCCACATGGCCCCACCCACCATCATGACAGGAAGTCTAATTATAACCAATAAAATCCTGGGTGACACTGAAACAACGCAGTTGGAAGAAACCGTCCGATTGTAAACCAGTGCTGCTGATTGCGCAACACGCTGGAATGTTTTTGTTCACTTGATAACTGCGAGAAGAAAAAAATGTGGTGATGCAACATTCAGCTGAACGTTAACCTTTGAACTGCAGCCTGATCCCAGACAAACACGCTCCAGTCAGTGACAAAAACCCAAAAGTCATGTTTTGTGTCACAAAGGTTAAATACGCTAATAATAATAAAAACCTCACAGGCATGTCAGCGCTCAGCTTTGATGAACCTGTTCTAACACTTAATGCTTTAATGTACCTTGATATCTGTTTTTTCTTTTTAATGCCTCATAAATTGACTGTGTGAGGTCACAATTCTGAACCTGCAGAAAAAACTCAAACATCCATCAAAAGAAAACTACAAACAGCTTTCAGTGTTTTTTTTTTTTAAATTGTATTCTGTCTTTTTTGAGCTGAGTAGATTATTCAAGATCTTCAGAGGACTGTTCTAGAAAGTTAGACAAATAAAAACCCAGAGGTAAAAATCAGACTTTGTATCTGTTCAGATGATCGACAGATGACATGTCACCTCTATGACATCATGCATCTCTATGACATCAGGATGCACTGCAGGAACTTCAGCTGTGCTCTATATACAGTTATATGTAAAAGTTTGGACACCCCTGATAATTTCCACAATTTTCCTTTATAACTCACTGGTTGTCTGGATCAGAAATATCAGTTAAATATATCATATAGCAGACAAACACATTGATATGTGAGAAATGAAATGCCGTTTCTATTATTTACAGAAAGTGTGCAATAATTATTTAAACAAAATTGGGCAGGTGCATAAATTTGGGCACCCTTGTCATTTTATTGATGTGAATACATTTAGCACTAATTATTGGAACACAAAATTGGTTTGGTAAGCTCACTGACCCTTGACCTTACACAGGTGAATCCAATCATGAGAAAGCGTATTTAAGGTGGCCAGTTGCAAATGTTTCCCCTCTTTGCATCTCTTCTAATGAGTGGCAACATGGGAGCCTCTAAACAACTCTCAAATGACCTGAAAACAAAGATTGTTCAACATCATGGTTTAGGGGAAGGATACAAAAAGCTATCTCAGATATTTCAGCTGTCAGTTTCCACTGTGAGGAACATAGTGAGGAAATGGAAGACCACAGGCACAGTACTAGTTAAGGCCCAAAGTGGCAGGCCAAGAAAAATCTCAGATAAGCTGAAGCGAAGGATGGTGAGAACAGTCATAGTTAGGGATGGGTATTGATAAGATTTTATTGATATCGATACCATTATCGATTCCGCTTATCGATTCCCTTATTAATACCTGTTGTGAACAGTGAATCAAAGAACCAATGAGCCAGCGGATCGAAGCACTGCTTTATTGGTTCATGCTTCAAAGTGGAGTCGCACTGCAGAAGCCGTTGATTACAGAGTCACTGCAGGGTCTGTAATCAACATAGAGAAATGATCATTTTCCTGACAAAAACACTGGCTGCTCGTTAAGCAAAAAGATATCGGTGGAATGAATCATTTCTTAACGATACCCAAAAAGAACCAGTTCTCGATACACAACCCTAGTCATAGTCAACCCACAGACCTGCTCCAAAGACCTACAACATGATCTTGCTGCAGATAAAAGTATAAAAAAAAAAAATCCCCAAACGCTCATCAGTGGACGTGTGATTCACTGAAGAGTGAAATGGTCAAAATGAGTCTTTAGTAACCAAATATTTGATTGTTTTTGCAGCGCCAGAGAACTCGTACCATTCTAGAAACAGTGTTTTGTGAAATAATCTTGAATATGAACTTTTTAAATACATGATTATTCAAGATGAACCCCGTGGTGAAAATGACTGAATGAATGCTTAATGAAGGTGATTTTTGGGTTCAGGCACATTTCCAGAGACACAAGGAAATCTGAGTTCCCAGTTGGCCCGAATGTAGCATTTTGCTTTATGTCCATTTCTTTATGATGTCACAATTAAAGGGCCGCTGGGTTCAGACTGTGTGAGGAGTGTGAACACATAACTGACCGGGATGAGGTTTTCTTTTCGCTGTTTTTCTTCTGGAAACAATGAAACTCATCATGTCTGTGCACAAAACAGACACAAGTACGATCCTGCGTGTGAATAACCGTGAAAGTGTTAAACACTCATAACGAGAAGGACGGCGGCCACAGAGTCATCATTCCATTCATGACTCATCTGTCAGTGATTCATGGAGGTTTGCGACTGCGAGCCAAAAGTCTTCCACAAATTCTGCAGCTGAGGAGCAGCAAGTCTGGACAAAACTGCTGAGACGCGGCTCTGCAGTGAGACCAGCGGCAAACGTCTTCAATCCCATCAATCACTGTGAGGCCTCAGGGCGCCGTCCAACCACCATTAATAACTACACACGACCCTGATCACACTCCCATCAGGAAGCCAAAAATAATAAACCCGTTTGTCCCTGTGAACTGTTCCTGATGGCTCAGAGTTCCACAACAGTACTTTTACTGCTGAACAGACTCAGGTTCAGGTTCAGGCCCCGACTGGGGATCAGATTATTTTTGTGCCACAAATGTACACGATCAGCTGTCAAAAACAGTCAGTGGGAGAGCATCGTCAGAGCCGCCCCGCTGGACACCACTGACAGTGCTGCCAAGGAGACTGACCTGGAGACTTCTGCAGAACTGGTGAGTTGAGAGAAGAAGACCTCAGACTCGTTGCAGCTTCCTCAAAGGTTGAGCTGAAGCCGTCTGCTTCGAGATCCGATGGCTTCTCAGGACTCAGACATGGACGCAGGAAGTCAGAGTTCTTCAGGAACCAGACCTCGAAGGAGGAGGTGTTTCATACGTGGGGTCACCCAGAGGTGTTGGAGTCCGTCTGGGTCAGGACTGGGTGCACAGGGACCTGAGAGTGGTCCAGGAACCTGTGACCAGGCAACTCACCGCTGGGGTCAAGTGGAGGTCGTGGTGACTTGGTGAGGTCTGTTCCCCTTCTTCCATGATTGGCTGAATGTGATAATCATCATGATGTCAAAAAGGCAGCGTCAGACCCACCGCAGGGACACAGGAGGTGCCGTTTGTGCCGGTACGTCACAGCAGCATAACAAGCGCCGACATCAAGTGCACTGTTACGTGTGTGCACTTTGAGGTTCTGGGGTCAGAGGGAACCGTATGTGAAAACATGGGCCCTGTGAAGATGCTGATTGAGCAGTTTGAATGTTTGGACTGACACATGATCATCATGAAAAACACGAACTGAGAAAGCCAAATAAATACTTTATTATTAATGTCTTCATGATTTTGTTGAATTTGTTTTTCTAGATTTTCTAAACCTCAGACCTGTTAAAAGTCTGAACAAACTGTTTATTGTATTAGTTCATTCCTACGTTTATGCTTCGCAAAACACTTTTGTGATTTTCATAGTTTACATTTGTATTAATTGTTTAAGCAAGAACCCAAACACAGCCGCGAGCATTCCAGCTAACGGCTAACGATGCTAGGCATGCTACCAGGAGAAGTGATATTATAGATAATGATTTCAATGATTTGTTCATTAAATCATCATTACACTCTCATAATTAAATCAAATCAAAACAATTTTATTTATATAGCGCCAAATCACAACAAACAGTCGCCCCAAGGCGCTTTATATTGTAAGGCAAGGCCATACAATAATTACGTAAAAACCCCAACAGTCAAAACGACCCCCTGTGAGCAAGCACTTGGCGACAGTGGGAAGGAAAAACTCCCTTTTAACAGGAAGAAACCTCCAGCAGAACCAGGCTCAGGGAGGGGCAGTCTTCTGCTGGGACTGGTTGGGGCTGAGGGAGAGAATCAGGAAAAAGACATGCTGTGGAAGAGAGCAACGCAATTACCAACGCTGCATTCACTGGGAACCAAGGCTACGTGTGGGACTTCCCACTAGTCCTAGTATTAAGAGAGATTTGTTACCTATTTGAAAGTATTACATTTATTTGTGAACTCTAAAATCAGTTTAAGGCTATAATATATGCCATCAATAGTTAACTGAGTTAACGCAGAGTTAGCACTGAGTTAGCTGTGGGTTAGTGCCAAGTTAGCTGTGGATTAGTGCAGAGTTAGCTGTGGATTAGTGCCGAGTTAGCTGTGGATTAGTGCCGAGTTAGCTTTAGGGTAGTTGTGGATTAGTGCCGAGTTACCTTTAGAGTAGCTGTGGATTAATGCTGAGTTAGCTGTGGATTAGTGCCAAATTATCTTTAGGGTAGCTGTGGAGCAGTGCTCAGTAAACTGTGGATTAGTGCCAAGTTATCTTTAGGGTAGCTGTGGATTAGTGCCGAGTTAGCTTTAGAGTAGCTATGGGTTAGTGCCGAGTTAGCTTTAGGGTAGCTGTGGATTAGCGCCGAGTTATCTTTAGGGTAGCTGTGGATTAGCGCCGAGTTATCTTTAGGGTAGCTGTGGATTAGCGCCGAGTTAGCTTTAGAGTAGCTGTGGGTTAGCGCCGAGTTATCTTTAGGATAACTGTGGATTAGCGCCGAGTTATCTTTAGAGTATCTGAGGATTAGCGCCGAGTTAGCTTTAGGGTATCTGAGGATTAGCGCCGAGTTAGCTTTAGGGTAGCTGTGGGTTAGTGCCGAGTTAGCTTTAGGGTAGCTGTGGATTAGTGCCGAGTTAGCTTTAGGGTAGCTGTGGATTAGTGCCGGGGGTCGTTTTGACCGTTGGGGTTTTTCCGTAATTATTGTATGGCTTTGCCTTACAATATAAAGCGCCTTGGGGCAACTGTTTGTTGTGATTTGGCGCTATATAAATAAAATTGATTTGCTTTATCTTTAGGGTAGCTGTGGAACAGTGCTGAGTAAGCTGTGGATTAGTGCCAAATTATCTTTAGGGTAGCTGTGGATTAGTGCCAAGTTAGCTTTAGGGTAGCTGTGGATTAGTGCCGAGTTAGCTTTAGGGTAGCTGTGGATTAGTGCCGAGTTAGCTTTAGAGTAGCTGTGGGTTAGTGCCGAGTTAGCTTTAGGGTAGCTGTGGGTTAGTGCGAAGTTAGCTTTAGGGTAGCTGTGGGTTAGTGCCGAGTTAGCTTTAGGGTAGCTGTGGATTAGTGCCGAGTTAGCTTTAAGGTAGCTGTGGATTAGTGCCGAGTTAGCTTTAGGGTAGCTGTGGATTAGTGCCGAGTTAGCTTTAGGGTAGCTGAGGGTTAGCGCCGAGTTAGCTTAAGGGTAGCTGAGGATTAGCGCCGAGTTCGCTTTAGGGTAGCTGTGGATTAGCGCCGAGTTAGCTTTAGGGTAGCTGTGGGTTAGCGCCGAGTTAGCTTTAGGGTATCTGAGGATTAGTGCAGAGTTAACTTTAGGGTAGCTGTGGATTAGCGCCGAGTTATCTTTAGAGTAGCTGAGGATTAGTGCAGAGTTAGCTTTAGGGTAGCTGTGGATTAGCGCCAAGTTATCTTTAGAGTATCTGAGGATTAGTGCAGAGTTAGCTTTAGGGTAGCTGTGGATTAGTGCCGAGTTATCTTCAGAGTAGCTGAGGATTAGTGCAGAGTTATCTTTAGAGTAGCTGAGGATTAGTGCAGAGTTAGCTTTAGGGTAGCTGTGGATTAGCGCCGAGTTATCTTTAGAGTAGATGAGGATTAGTGCAGAGTTATCTTTAGAGTAGATGAGGATTAGTGCAGAGTTATCTTTAGAGTAGATGAGGATTAGCGCCGAGTTATCTTTAGAGTAGATGAGGATTAGTGCAGAGTTATCTTTAGAGTAGATGAGGATTAGTGCAGAGTTAGCTTTAGGGTAGCTGTGGATTAGCGCCAAGTTAGCTGTGGGTTAGTGCCGAGTTAGCTGTGGGTTAGTGCTGAGTTAGTTAACATTTAAGACATTTTTCATTTAAAAGAAGAACAAAACATGCTGACACGTCGTGTAATTTCTTTTCAGAGATCCGTGACCTCTGAACGACCATAACAGCCCTTACCAAAAAGTACTATATGCAAGTATGTTTCAAGTATACTTCTAGTTTACTTTTTATATACTTATCAGTACTATTTTTTGGTAAGGGAGCTGTATAGTGACCTTTGGCCTCTGTCATCTAAATTAACGAAGCACGAGACACAAACTAACCCAGTTGAACTGTGTACGAAGACGTCGTCCTAATTAACACGCGGTTCCTGAGGTGTGACGACATCAAACGTGAAGTGTGCGTGGCGTAAACAAAGGCTTCGTGCTCCTGATGGTCTTTGAGGACTTCAGTCACGCTGACTGGAGCAGCTCTATGGACCCTCAGTGGCACACGGTGCCATTTACAGACCCACTCCACACATGATGACCCAAATTCTGCCCGTTATTTAGAACTGCAACATCTCTCTCTGCCACCGCCAGCCTATTTATGTCACCCAGTTACCATGGTGACCAAGCCATGGATATGATCTGACGCACATACAGGCGGCAGTGCGAGTGCACGTGCAGATGGCAACAAGCAGGTTAAAACCTCACTTCTCATAAAATCACTTTATGACACTGCCTGGTTTCTGCAGCCACAGCAGGAAGTGATGTCATCAGTGTTGTTGTTGCACATGGTCGGTCACTCGTGCTTCCTGTTTTGACCAATTCTAATAAATATTCTTCTTTCATTTCTCAAGATGATGCTGTGCATTTTGTACAAACCTTGACCTGCTGATGCATCTTCAGAACAACCTGAGAAACCAGAGCTCTCAGATCTCACTCATTCGGAGCGAGACTCGCGCTTTAAAGCGGCCCCGTCAGGTCTCACTCATTCGGAGCGAGACTCGCGCTTTAAAGAGGCCCCGTCAGGTCTCACTCGTTCGGAGCGAGACTCGAGCTTTAAAGCGGCCCCGTCAGGTCTCACTCATTCGGAGCGAGACTCGAGCTTTAAAGCGGCCCCGTCAGGTCTCACTCGTTCGGAGCGAGACTCGAGCTTTAAAGCGGCCCCGTCAGGTCTCACTCGTTCGGAGCGAGACTCGAGCTTTAAAGCGGCCCCGTCAGGTCTCACTCATTCGGAGCGAGACTCGAGCTTTAAAGCGGCCCCGTGTCAGGTCTCACTCATTCGGAGGTCTCACTCATTCGGAGCGAGACTCGCGCTTTAAAGCGGCCCCGTCTCAGGTCTCACTCATTCGGAGCGAGACTCGCGCTTTTAAGCGGCCCCGTCAGGTCTCACTCATTCGGAGCGAGACTCGAGTTTTAAAGCGGCCCCGTCAGGTCTCACTCATTCGGAGCGAGACTTGCGCTTTAAAGCGGCCCCTTCAGGTCTCACTCATTCGGAGCGAGACTCGCGCTTTAAAGCGGCCCCGTCAGGTCTCACTCATTCGGAGCGAGACTCGCGCTTTAAAGCGGCCCCGTCAGGTCTCACTCATTCGGAGCGAGACTCGCGCTTTAAAGCGGCCCCGTCAGGTCACACTCGTTCGGAGCGAGACTCGAGCTTTAAAGCGGTCCAGTTAGGTCACACTCATTCGGAGCGAGACTCGAGCTTTAAAGCGGCCCATCAGGTCTCACTCATTCGGAGCGAGACTCGAGCTTTAAAGCGGCCGCGTCAGGTCTCACTCATTCGGAGGTCTCACTCATTCGGAGCGAGACTCGCACTTTAAAGCGGCCCCGTCTCAGGTCTCACTCATTCGGAGCGAGACTCGAGCTTTAAAGCGGCCCCGTCAGGTCTCACTCATTCGGAGCGAGACTCGAGTTTTAAAGCGGCCCCGTCAGGTCTCACTCATTCGGAGCGAGACTCGCGCTTTAAAGCGGCCCCGTCTCAGGTCTCACTCATTCGGAGCGAGACTCGCGCTTTAAAGCGGCCCCGTCTCAGGTCTCACTCATTCGGAGCAAGACTCGAGCTTTAAAGCGGCCCCGTCAGGTCTCACTCATTCGGAGCGAGACTCGAGCTTTAAAGCGGCCCCGTCAGGTCTCACTCATTCGGAGCGAGACTCGAGCTTTAAAGCGGCCCCGTCAGGTCTCACTCATTCGGAGCGAGACTCGAGCTTTAAAGCGGCCCCGTCAGGTCTCACTCATTCGGAGCGAGACTCGCGCTTTAAAGCGGCCCGGTCAGGTCTCACTCATTCGGAGGTCTCACTCATTCGGAGCGAGACTCGCACTTTAAAGCGGCCCCGTCTCAGGTCTCACTCATTCGGAGCGAGACTCGCGCTTTAAAGCGGCCCCGTCAGGTCTCACTCATTCGGAGCGAGACTCGAGCTTTAAAACGGCCCCGTCAGGTCACACTCATTTGGAGCGAGACTCGCACTTTAAAGCGGCCCCGTCAGGTCTCACTCATTCGGAGGTCTCACTCATTCGGAGCGAGACTCGCACTTTAAAGCGGCCCCGTCTCAGGTCTCACTCATTCGGAGCGAGACTCGAGCTTTAAAGCGGCCCCATCAGGTCTCACTCATTCGGAGCGAGACTCGAGCTTTAAAGCGGCCCCATCAGGTCTCACTCATTCGGAGCGAGACTCGAGCTTTAAAGCGGCCCCGTCAGGTATCACTCATTCGGAGGTCTCACTCATTCGGAGCGAGACTCGCAGCTTTAAAGCGGCCCGTCTCAGGTCTCACTCATTCGGAGCGAGACTCGAGCTTTAAAGCGGCCCCATCAGGTCTCACTCATTCGGAGCGAGACTCGAGCTTTAAAGCGGCCCCGTCAGGTCTCACTCATTCGGAGCGAGACTCGAGCTTTAAAGCGGCCCCGTCAGGTCTCACTCAGTCGGAGCGAGACTCGAGCTTTAAAGCGGCCCCGTCAGGTCTCACTCATTCGGAGCGAGACTCGAGCTTTAAAGCGGCCCCGTCAGGTCTCACTCATTTGGAGCGAGACTCGAGCTTTAAAGCGGCCCCGGTCAGGTCTCACTTCATTCGGAGCGAGACTCGCACTTTAAAGCGGCCCCGTCAGGTCTCACTCATTCGGAGCGAGACTCGCGCTTTAAAGCGGCCCCGTCAGGTCTCACTCATTCGGAGCGAGACTCGCGCTTTAAAGCGGCCCCGTCAGGTCTCACTCATTCGGAGCGAGACTCGCGCTTTAAAGCGGCCCCGTCAGGTCTCACTCATTCGGAGCGAGACTCGCGCTTTAAAGCGGCCCCGTCAGGTCTCACTCGTTCGGAGCGAGACTCGAGCTTTAAAGCGGCCCCGTCAGGTCACACTCGTTCGGAGCGAGACTCGAGCTTTAAAGCGGTCCAGTTAGGTCACACTCATTCGGAGCGAGACTCGAGCTTTAAAGCGGCCCCATCAGGTCTCACTCATTCGGAGCGAGACTCGAGCTTTAAAGCGGCCCCGTCAGGTCTCACTCATTCGGAGGTCTCACTCATTCGGAGCGAGACTCGCGCTTTAAAGCGGCCCCGTCTCAGGTCTCACTCATTCGGAGCGAGACTCGAGCTTTAAAGCGGCCCCGTCAGGTCTCACTCATTCGGAGCGAGACTCGAGCTTTTAAAGCGGCCCCGTCAGGTCTCACTCATTCGGAGCGAGACTCGCGCTTTAAAGCGGCCCCGTCTCAGGTCTCACTCATTCGGAGCGAGACTCGCGCTTTAAAGCGGCCCCGTCAGGTCTCACTCATTCGGAGCGAGACTCGCGCTTTAAAGCGGCCCCGTCAGGTCTCACTCATTCGGAGCGAGACTCGAGCTTTAAAGCGGCCCCGTCAGGTCTCACTCATTCGGAGCGAGACTCGAGCTTTAAAGCGGCCCCGTCAGGTCTCACTCATTCGGAGCGAGACTCGCGCTTTAAAGCGGCCCCGTCAGGTCTCACTCATTCGGAGCGAGACTCGAGCTTTAAAGCGGTCCCCGTCAGGTCTACACTCATTCGGAGCGAGACTCGAGCTTTAAAGCGGCCCCGTCAGGTCACACTCATTCGGAGCGAGACTCGAGCTTTAAAGCGGTCCAGTCAGGTCTCACTCATTCGGAGCGAGACTCGAGCTTTAAAGCGGCCCCGTCAGGTCTCACTCATTCGGAGCGAGACTCGAGCTTTAAAGCGGCCCCGTCAGGTCTCACTCATTCGGAGCGAGACTCGAGCTTTAAAGCGGCCCCGTCAGGTCTCACTCATTCGGAGCGAGACTCGCGCTTTAAAGCGGCCCCGTCAGGTCTCACTCATTCGGAGCGAGACTCGCGCTTTAAAGCGGCCCGTCAGGTCTCACTCATTCGGAGCGAGACTCGAGCTTTAAAGCGGCCCCGTCAGGTCTCACTCATTCGGAGCGAGACTCGAGCTTTAAAGCGGCCCCGTCAGGTCTCACTCATTCGGAGCGAGACTCGAGCTTTAAAGCGGCCCCGTCAGGTCACACTCATTCGGAGCGAGACTCGAGCTTTAAAGCGGCCCCGTCAGGTCTCACTCATTCGGAGCGAGACTCGCGCTTTAAAGCGGCCCCGTCAGGTCTCACTCATTCGGAGCGAGACTCGCAGCTTTAAAGCGGCCCCGTCAGGTCTCACTCATTCGGAGCGAGACTCGAGCTTTAAAGCGGCCCTGTCAGGTCTCACTCATTCGGAGCGAGACTCGAGCTTTAAAGCGGCCCCGTCTCAGGTCTCACTCATTCGGAGCGAGACTCGAGTCTTAAAGCGGCCCCATCAGGTCTCACTCATTCGGAGCGAGACTCGAGCTTTAAAGCGGCCCCGTCAGGTCTCACTCATTCGGAGCGAGACTCGAGCTTTAAAGCGGCCCCGTCTCAGGTCTCACTCATTCGGAGCGAGACTCGCGCTTTAAAGCGGCCCCGTCAGGTCTCACTCATTCGGAGCGAGACTCGAGCTTTAAAGCGGCCCCGTCAGGTCTCACTCATTCGGAGCGAGACTCGAGCTTTAAAGCGGCCCCGTCAGGTCTCACTCATTCGGAGCGAGACTCGAGCTTTAAAGCGGCCCCGTCAGGTCACACTCATTCGGAGCGAGACTCGAGCTTTAAAGCGGCCCCGTCAGGTCTCACTCATTCGGAGCGAGACTCGAGCTTTAAAGCGGCCCCGTCAGGTCTCACTCATTCGGAGCGAGACTCGAGCTTTAAAGCGGCCCCGTCAGGTCTCACTCATTCGGAGCGAGACTCGAGCTTTAAAGCTCGCCCCGTCAGGTCTCACTCATTCGGAGCGAGACTCGAGCTTTAAAGCGGGCCCCGTCAGGTCTCACTCATTCGGAGCGAGACTCGAGCTTTAAAGCGGCCCCGTCAGGTCTCATCATTCGGAGCGAGACTCGAGCTTTAAAGCGGCACCCGTGTCAGGTCTCACTCCTCGGTCTCACTCTTCGGAGCGAGGACTCGCACTTTAAAGCGGCCCCGTCTCAGGTCTCACTCATTCGGAGCGAGACTCGCGCTTTAAAGCGGCCCCGTCAGGTCTCACTCATTCGGAGCGAGACTCGAGCTTTAAAGCGGCCCCGTCAGGTCTCACTCATCGGAGCGAGACTCGAGCTTTAAAGCGGCCCCCCGTCAGGTCTCACTCATTCGGAGCGAGGACTCGAGCTTTAAAGCGGCGGCCCCGTCAGGTCTCACGTCATTCGGAGCGGAGACTACGAGCTTTAAAGCGGCCCTGTCTCAGGTCTCACTCATTCGGAGCGAGACTCGAGCTTTAAAGCGGTCCAGTTAGGTCACACTCATTCGGAGCGAGACTCGAGCTTTAAAGCGGCCCCATCAGGTCTCACTCATTCGGAGCGAGACTCGAGCTTTAAAGCGGCCCCGTCAGGTCTCACTCATTCGGAGGTCTCACTCATTCGGAGCGAGACTCGCGCTTTAAAGCGGCCCCGTCTCAGGTCTCACTCATTCGGAGCGAGACTCGAGCTTTAAAGCGGCCCCGTCAGGTCTCACTCATTCGGAGCGAGACTCGAGTTTAAAGCGGCCCCGTCAGGTCTCACTCATTCGGAGCGAGACTCGCGCTTTAAAGCGGCCACGTCTCAGGTCTCACTCATTCGGAGCGAGACTCGCGCTTTTAAAGCGGCCCGTCTCAGGTCTCACTCATTCGGAGCGAGACTCGCGCTTTAAAGCGGCCCCGTCAGGTCTCACTCATTCGGAGCGAGACTCGCGCTTTAAAGCGGCCCCGTCAGGTCTCACTCATTCGGAGCGAGACTCGCGCTTTAAAGCGGCCCCGTCAGGTCTCACTCATTCGGAGCGAGACTCGCGCTTTAAAGCGGCCCCGTCAGGTCTCACTCATTCGGAGCGAGACTCGAGCTTTAAAGCGGTCCCAGTTCAGGTCACACTCATTCGGAGCGAGACTCGAGCTTTAAAGCGGCCCCGTCAGGTCTCACTCATTCGGAGCGAGACTCGAGCTTTAAAGCGGCCCCGTCAGGTCTCACTCATTCGGAGCGAGACTCGAGCTTTAAAGCGGCCCCGTCAGGTCTCACTCATTCGGAGCGAGACTCGAGCTTTAAAGCGGCCCCGTCAGGTCTCACTCATTCGGAGCGAGACTCGAGCTTTAAAGCGGCCCCGTCAGGTCTCACTCATTCGGAGCGAGACTCGAGCTTTAAAGCGGCCCCGTCAGGTCTCACTCATTCGGAGCGAGACTCGAGCTTTAAAGCGGCCCCGTCAGGTCTCACTCATTCGGAGCGAGACTCGAGCTTTAAAGCGGCCCGTCAGGTCTCACTCATTCGGAGCGAGACTCGAGCTTTAAAGCGGCCGCGTCAGGTCCTAGCTCATGCGGCGCGAGACTCGAGCTTTTTAAAGCTGGCCCGCGTCACGGTCTCAGTCCATGGTTCGGCGCGAGACTCGAGGCTTTTTTAAAGCGGGCCCTCGTCTCAGGATCTCACTCATTCGGATGCGAGACTCGCGGCTTTAAAGCCGGCCCTTCAGGTCTCAATCATTCGGAGGCAGACTCGCGCTTTAAAGCCGGCCCTCGTCAGGTTCTCACTTCATTCGGAGCGAGACTCGCGCTTTAAAGCTTTGTCCCGTCAGGTTCACTCATCGGAGCGAGACTCGATCTTTTTAAAGCGGCCCAGTCTCCACGTCACACTCATTCGGAGCGAGACTCGAGCTTTAAAGCGGCCCCGTCAGGTCTCCCTCATTTCGGAGCGAGACTCGCGCTTTAAAAAGCGGCCCCGTCAGGTCTCACTCATTCGGAGCGAGAACTCGCTTTAAAGCGGCCCGTCATTCACTCACGGACTCAGGTCACTCATTCGAGCGAGACTCGCGCTTTAAAGCGGCCCGGTCAGTCTCACTCATTCGGAGCGAGACTCGAGCTTTAAAGCGGCCCCGTCAGGTCTCACTCATTCGGAGCGAGACTCGCGCTTTAAAGCGGCCCCGTCAGGTCTCACTCATTCGGAGCGAGACTCGCACTTTAAAACGGCCCTGTCTCAGGTCTCACTCATTCGGAGCGAGACTCGAGCTTTAAAGCGGCACCGTCAGGTCTCACTCATTCGGAGCGAGACTCGAGCTTTAAAGCGGCCCTGTCTCAGGTCTCACTCATTCGGAGCGAGACTCGCGCTTTAAAGCGGCCCGGTCAGGTCTCACTCATTCGGAGGTCTCACTCATTCGGAGCGAGACTCGCACTTTAAAGCGGCCCCGTCTCAGGTCTCACTCATTCGGAGCGAGACTCGCGCTTTAAAGCAGCCCCGTCAGGTCTCACTCATTCGGAGCGAGACTCGCACTTTAAAGCGGCCCTGTCTCAGGTCTCACTCATTCGGAGCGAGACTCGAGCTTTAAAGCGTCCCCGTCAGGTCTCACTCATTCGGAGCGAGACTCGAGCTTTAAAGCGGCCCTGTCTCAGGTCTCACTCATTCGGAGCGAGACTCGAGCTTTAAAGCGGCCCCGTCAGGTCTCACTCATTTGGAGCGAGACTCGAGCTTTAAAGCGGCCCCGTCAGGTCACACTCATTCGGAGCGAGACTCGCACTTTAAAGCGGCCCCGTCAGGTCTCACTCATTCGGAGGTCTCACTCATTCGGAGCGAGACTCGAGCTTTAAAGCGGCCCCGTCAGGTCTCACTCATTCGGAGCGAGACTCGAGCTTTAAAGCGGCCCCGTCAGGTCACACTCATTCGGAGCGAGACTCGAGCTTTAAAGCGGCCCCGTCAGGTCTCACTCATTCGGAGCGAAGACTCGAGCTTTAAAGCGGCCCTGTCTCAGGTCTCACTCATTCGGAGCGAGACTCGAGCTTTAAAGCGGCCCCGTCAGGTCTCACTCATTTCGGAGCGAGACTCGAGCTTTAAAGCGGCCCCGTCAGGTCTCACTCATTCGGAGCGAGACTCGCACTTTAAAGCGGCCCCGTCTCAGGTCTCACTCATTCGGAGCGAGACTCGAGCTTTAAAGCGGTCCCGTCAGGTCTCACTCATTCGGAGCGAGACTCGAGCTTTAAAGCGGCCCTGTCAGGTCTCACTCATTCGGAGCGAGACTCGAGCTTTAAAGCGGCCCCGTCAGGTCTCACTCATTCGGAGCGAGACTCGAGCTTTAAAGCGGCCCCGTCAGGTCTCACTCATTCGGAGCGAGACTCGAGCTTTAAAGCGGCCCCGTCAAGTCACACTCATTCGGAGCGAGACTCGCACTTTAAAGCGGCCCCATCAGGTCTCACTCATTCGGAGCGAGACTCGCGCTTTAAAGCGGCCCCGTCAGGTCTCACTCATTTGGAGCGAGACTCGCACTTTAAAACGGCCCTGTCTCAGGTCTCACTCATTCGGAGCGAGACTCGAGCTTTAAAGCGGCACCGTCAGGTCTCACTCATTCGGAGCGAGACTCGAGCTTTAAAGCGGCCCTGTCTCAGGTCTCACTCATTCGGAGCGAGACTCGAGCTTTAAAGCGGCCCCGTCAGGTCACACTCATTTGGAGCGAGACTCGAGCTTTAAAGCGGCCCCGTCAGGTCACACTCATTCGTTGCGAGACTCGCACTTTAAAGCGGCCCCGTCAGGTCTCACTCATTCGGAGGTCTCACTCATTCGGAGCGAGACTCGAGCTTTAAAGCGGCCCCGTCAGGTCACACTCATTCGGAGGTCTCACTCATTCGGAGCGAGATTCGAGCTTTAAAGCGGTCCCGTCAGGTCACACTCATTCGGAGCGAGACTCGAGCTTTAAAGCGGCCCCGTCAGGTCTCACTCATTCGGAGCAAGACTCGAGCTTTAAAGCGGCCCCGTCAGGTCTCACTCATTCGGAGCGAGACTCGAGCTTTAAAGCGGCCCCGTCAAGTCACACTCATTCGGAGCGAGACTCGCACTTTAAAGCGGCCCCATCAGGTCTCACTCATTCGGAGGTCTCACTCATTCGGAGCAAGACTCGCGCTTTAAAGCGGCCCCGTCAGGTCTCACTCATTCGGAGGTCTCACTCATTCGGAGCGAGACTCGCACTTTAAAGCGGCCCCGTCAGGTCTCACTCATTCGGAGCGAGACTCGCACTTTAAAACGGCCCTGTCTCAGGTCTCACTCATTCGGAGCGAGACTCGAGCTTTAAAGCGGCCCCGTCAGGTCACACTCATTTGGAGCGAGACTCGAGCTTTAAAGCGGCCCCGTCAGGTCACACTCATTCGTTGCGAGACTCGCACTTTAAAGCGGCCCCGTCAGGTCTCACTCATTCGGAGGTCTCACTCATTCGGAGCGAGACTCGAGCTTTAAAGCGGCCCCGTCAGGTCACACTCATTCGGAGGTCTCACTCATTCGGAGCGAGATTCGAGCTTTAAAGCGGTCCCGTCAGGTCACACTCATTCGGAGCGAGACTCGAGCTTTAAAGCGGCCCCGTCAGGTCTCACTCATTCGGAGCAAGACTCGAGCTTTAAAGCGGCCCCGTCAGGTCTCACTCATTCGGAGCGAGACTCGAGCTTTAAAGCGGCCCCGTCAAGTCACACTCATTCGGAGCGAGACTCGCACTTTAAAGCGGCCCCATCAGGTCTCACTCATTCGGAGGTCTCACTCATTCGGAGCGAGACTCGCACTTTAAAGCGGCCCCGTCTCAGGTCTCACTCATTCGGAGCAAGACTCGCGCTTTAAAGCGGCCCCGTCAGGTCTCACTCATTCGGAGGTCTCACTCATTCGGAGCGAGAATAGCACTTTAAAGCGGCCCCGTCAGGTCTCACTCATTCGGAGCGAGACTCGAGCTTTAAAGCGGCCCCGTCAGGTCTCACTCATTCGGCGCGAGACTCGAGCTTTAAAGCGGCCCCGTCAGGTCTCACTCATTCGGAGCGAGACTCGAGCTTTAAAGCGGCCCCTGTCTCAGGTCTCACTCATTCGGAGCGAGACTCGAGCTTTAAAGCGGCCCCGTCAGGTCTCACTCATTCGGAGCGAGACTCGAGCTTTAAAGCGGCCCCGTCAGGTCTCACTCATTCGGAGCGAGACTCGAGCTTTAAAGCGGCCCTGTCTCAGGTCTCACTCATTCGGAGCAAGACTCGCGCTTTAAAGCGGCCCCGTCAGGTCTCACTCATTCGGAGGTCTCACTCATTCGGAGCGAGAATAGCACTTTAAAGCGGCCCCGTCAGGTCTCACTCATTCGGAGCGAGACTCGAGCTTTAAAGCGGCCCCGTCAGGTCTAACTCATTCG
Source organism: Thalassophryne amazonica (assembly GCF_902500255.1). Lineage (NCBI taxonomy): Eukaryota > Metazoa > Chordata > Actinopteri > Batrachoidiformes > Batrachoididae > Thalassophryne > Thalassophryne amazonica. The sequence continues at coordinate 1,196,950 of NC_047123.1, forward strand.
GCGCGAGACTCGAGCTTTAAAGCGGCCCCGTCAGGTCTCACTCATTCGGAGCGAGACTCGAGCTTTAAAGCGGCCCTGTCTCAGGTCTCACTCATTCGGAGCGAGACTCGAGCTTTAAAGCGGCCCCGTCAGGTCTCACTCATTCGGAGCGAGACTCGAGCTTTAAAGCGGCCCCGTCAGGTCTCACTCATTCGGAGCGAGACTCGCACTTTAAAGCGGCCCTGTCTCAGGTCTCATTCATTCGGAGCGAGACTCGAGCTTTAAAGCGGCCCCGTCAGGTCTCACTCATTCGGAGCAAGACTCGAGCTTTAAAGCGGCCCTGTCTCAGGTCTCACTCATTCAGAGCGAGACTCGAGCTTTAAAGCGGCCCTGTCTCAGGTCTCACTCATTCAGAGCGAGACTCGAGCTTTAAAGCGGCCCCGTCAGGTCTCACTCATTTGGAGCGAGACTCGAGCTTTAAAGCGGCCCCGTCAGGTCTCACTCATTCGGAGCGAGACTCGCACTTTAAAGCGGCCCCGTCTCAGGTCTCACTCATTCGGAGCGAGACTCGAGCTTTAAAGCGGTCCCATCAGGTCTCACTCATTCGGAGCGAGACTCGAGCTTTAAAGCGGCCCTGTCAGGTCTCACTCATTCGGAGCGAGACTCGAGCTTTAAAGCGGCCCCATCAGGTCTCACTCATTCGGAGGTCTCACTCATTCGGAGCGAGACTCGCGCTTTAAAGCGGCCCCGTCAGGTCTCACTCATTCGGAGCGAGACTCGCACTTTAAAGCGGCCCTGTCTCAGGTCTCACTCATTCGGAGCGAGACTCGAGCTTTAAAGCGGCCCCGTCAGGTCTCACTCATTCGGAGCGAGACTCGAGCTTTAAAGCGGCCCTGTCTCAGGTCTCACTCATTCGGAGCGAGACTCGAGCTTTAAAGCGGCCCCGTCAGGTCTCACTCATTCGGAGCAAGACTCGAGCTTTAAAGCGGCCCCGTCAGGTCTCACTCATTCGGAGCGAGACTCGCACTTTAAAGCGGCCCCGTCAGGTCACACTCATTCGGAGCGAGACTCGCACTTTAAAGCGGCCCCGTCAGGTCTCACTCATTCGGAGGTCTCACTCATTCGGAGCGAGACTCGAGCTTTAAAGCGGCCCCGTCAGGTCTCACTCATTCGGAGCGAGACTCGAGCTTTAAAGCGGCCCTGTCTCAGGTCTCACTCATTCGGAGCGAGACTCGAGCTTTAAAGCGGCCCCGTCAGGTCTCACTCATTTGGAGCGAGACTCGAGCTTTAAAGCGGCCCCGTCAGGTCTCACTCATTCGGAGCGAGACTCGAGCTTTAAAGCGGCCCCGTCAGGTCTCACTCATTCGGAGCGAGACTCGAGCTTTAAAGCGGCCCCGTCAGGTCTCACTCATTCGGAGCGAGACTCGAGCTTTAAAGCGGCCCCGTCAGGTCTCACTCATTCGGAGCGAGACTCGAGCTTTAAAGCGGCCCCGTCAGGTCACACTCATTTGGAGCGAGACTCGAGCTTTAAAGCGGCCCCGTCAGGTCACACTCATTCGGAGCGAGACTCGCACTTTAAAGCAGCCCCGTCTCAGGTCTCACTGCTACTAGACTCAGGAGCACAAAGCCTTTGTTTATGCCACGCACACTTCACGTTTGATGTCGTCACAGACCTCACTGCTATGACCTGCAAGACCAGATTCGGCAGAAAATAACTCCTTGAGCGTATCTCAACTTGAGACCTTTGAGAAATACATCTGGACAGGAAACAGCTAAAGCCAGAACAATGCGGAAAACATTTGGTGGCGTCCAAAGCTGTGAGGACCGATGCTGCAGGCAAGACAGTGTCTTAATGTTCAGCACTGCTTAAGGTTCCAGGTTCTCGTTCCACCTGGTGCTTTCTGGATGGAGTCTGCATGTTCTTCTCGTGTCTGTGTGGCTTCACTTGTGTGCTCTAGCTCCTCCCACTTCCAAAGACATGCAGGTGGCACTGCGACAGACCAGGGGTGAACCCCGCCTCTCACTCAGTGACTGCTGGGATAGCTGACGGGGTCTGACGGGACCTGGATCAGGACTCAGAATCCCACCATGTGATTTTCACTGAACCCCATTAAGACATTAAATAAATACATAAAAAAATCAGTTTACTGCTGATGTGCCTTTGAGCAAAGCGCAGAGAAGCTTCACTCTGGTCTGCAGGAGGAACATGATGACATCATCTCCCTCACTGACCTGCAGACTGAAAGGTCGACCAGCTCTCCACATTTACAGATGAAGAGCCCAAATGATGCTTTTGTGGTAAAGAAGAGTCAATAATACATAATAATAATAAAACCAATCATAGAATTAAAATAGCAAACCATAATCGAATAAGCTCCTTTGAACATAAAAACTAAAATATACAATATATAAATTACTTGGTAAATATATATAGAGAGCTAAATTCAGTCAATCTAAAGCCCTTCTCAAACTATGGGTAAATGAAACCAACACCTTCCTTAACACTTTAAAACAATAAACCTAGTAAAGAACTCAAGTTCAGAATAAATCCCCTGGTTCTCCTCGGGTCGGTCTGTGCTGTATAATATGTCTAATATGTTTGGAATGAGGCCTGTCTGTGAGTCAGGTCGCTGCTCTGTCTGTCCCTCTTCTTATGCATTTTCTCTCTTGTCTATATGAAAAGGACAAAAACAACAACACATTACCAGTCTTTCAGTTCTGTTGGGTAAATTCGGTCTTCATGGATGCAGAGTATTGAAAAGGTCTCCTAATTTACACGGACCTCTGACTTGAGTTTGAACACTATAAGCATATTAAGGGTTTGGACTCCCGAATGTCACAAGCCCAATCGCAATAAAGAATCCCTTTACTTTTGTTATTGTACTATTTATTTTATTTTTTTACTTTTGCATCGCTTTCTATTTATAATTGCGTGGCCTTGTCTTTTGTTTGTTTACTGTTTGTTATTGTATTTGTCAAAAAAAAAGAAAAGAAACGTGGATCAGCTCGACACTGAAGAACGCAGCGCCCCCTGCTGTCTGTGTGCCGACACGGCCGAGCAGGATGAAGTCATCCTCAAAGCCCCGAACGAGCTCATAAATGTGGAAAGTGAGATTCACCCGCAAACATGATAATAATAAAAATAATAATAATGATAATTGTTATTATATAAAGAGCTCTTTATATAATAATACTTATCATTGTATAAAGAGTTCTTTATATAATAATAATAATTATTATATAAAGAGCTCTTTATATAATAATAATACTTATTATATAAAGAGCTCTTTATATAATAATTATAATTTTATAAAGAGCTCTTCCTGCATTTTAACAGACAATTTTAAAGGTTTCAGAACATTATTTTCCTGCTCCTTCCTGAATTTCTAAGTATTAATCTAATATCACATTTTAGACAGGGCTGGTGGCCAAATGTGATAGGAAGTGTATCTAGCATGAAACTTGTGCCAAATCAACAGTGCTGAGTGAAAAACAAGGGACTTCTAAATTAATATTACATTTTAAAGTATGTGTACAAACTGCCAGACAAGAACTCATGAACTGTTCTAGTTTTATAAACATGTGGCGCAAAGTTAAAACTATTCGTCTGCTCAAAGCTTCATTTCATCCAGATATTTGTCCCAAATCACTTGCATCAAAGTTCTGAATTTAACATCACATTTTTGAATTTTTTTTGGGTGTGGGTACAAATCAATAATAAAAACTGTCACCACCTGAACAATGAACCATCAGCACTAAATGAACTAAGCTTCAGATCTGAAAGAGGCCCATGAATCTGTCAGTAGCTCATTTCACATCACTCAGCTTTAAAATGAAATAAAATAAGTTAAAAATGTCGTCACTCCTCAGAAACAAACCAGGTATCTTCATAATGTTTTGTTCTGATCCGCAAAAATCAAACATGTTTCTTTTACAGTGAGACTAAAACACATGACATTTAACTCATGTTAAAACATGACTTCAGAGTATCTGATTTAATTCAGCAGCAACAGAAGCAAACTAACTGTTAAAAAACCCCCAACAGACTGCTGTTAGTTTTAACAGCAGTCTGAGCTGCTATTCGGGTTAGATGCTGGAGATGTGAATAGTCGGTAGAGAACAGAACTGTCAGTAGAGGGCGCTCTGTCCGTCTGCAGTGGTGTTTCAGGTTCTTGTTTGAACAATTGACCACAATTCAAGCTGTGTGTTTGTGTATCTGCAGCAATGGCACCAATATTGATCATGAATCTGGAATAACACAAATAAAATAACCACACAAAAACATTTGTGCACACTGTGGGAAGGGCCTGTGTGACCTACCCCTGCCACATTTCTCCATATAACGTGGAGTTGTGTCAGGAAGGGCAGCCAGCATAAAACCTGTGCCAAATCAACATGCAGATCCACCTTGGATCTGCTGTGGCAACCCCGAGTGAAAAACAAGGGAGCAGCCGAAGGGACTTACATCATTATGTGGTGATGTGTGTGTGTTTGGTGTCTTGTGCATGTTAGATGTTGTCGTCTCAAACTTTCGTGTTCTGGCTCATTATTCAGACAGTGATATCCGACAGCTGTTTACGGTTCCATCAGCAGATATAAACTCTACGTCTTCTGGTTAAAGTAAAGCTCTTCCTCAGTGGGTGTGGTCTTCAGATGGTCAATCACACATTCATCAGCTCGACTTGATTACTGTAAACTCTGTGCTGGTGCTAACTACATCCTGCAGCTTGTGCAAAATACTGCTAGTCTAGTAGCAAGTAACTTGTCTTAAACACTTCCAGAAGTGAGCAGCTTGCCCCTGTTCTTTACTCACTCCACTGGCTTCCATTTCGTTTTAGAATTGATTTGAATGTTTTTAAAGTCATTAAGGGTCTTGTCTGACTAACTCTCCTCCAGTTACGAGTGTGGCATTGTGGTCATCTGGTCAACTTTACGTAGAGGTCCTGAGACTGAAGTATGAGTTTTTGGGGTGATCATCGTTTTTACAGCTGCTGCCCCAAACTGTGGAACACGTCAGCTGCTGGTTGACAGAGCACTTTTTTTAAATTGAAGCTCAGGACTGACTTTAAATCCGTTTATGCCCAGATTTTTTTTTTTTTTATTGTGAGTAGAAAATAACAGTGATACACTTCAGCAACAATTGTTGCCAGTGGGGCAAAACGGGTTAAATGCCAAGTGCCTCTTCTGATTTTATAGTCGTTACTTTTATTGTAAAGCACATTTGGATGCTGTAAAATTAAGTGTTAATCAAAAAATAAAATCATATTAAAAAAGGTAAAATTGAATCTGCTCGTGATGGACACAGGTCGTAAAAATGTGTCCAGATGTTATTCCCCGTTCTTCCTCACAGGATTTCTGAATTTCATTTCAAGGTTTTACTGAATACCTGCAGGACGGGTAAGTCAGCACTCAGTCAGCCATCACAGCTAACAATACTTATTCATTAAACCTTTTTTCAGCTGGTTTGCTGAAGTTGGTCTGCTGGGAGACAAATGTTTTCTCACAGCTTCATTCAATTATGTGTATTTTTCGGTTTCCAGTTTCCCCTCACACAAAGAATAAATTTTGCAGCTTCTTTCTCCATGTCACCTGTAAATTCTCACAGAATGAAGTCAGAATATCAGCACTGAAATCCAAAAAATAATTTATCCAGCAGTAACTAGCAAAAACTAGCTGTAATTTTGTGATATAGTGTTCAGAATAATAGTAGTGCTATGTGACTAAAAAGATTAATCCAGGTTTTGAGTATATTTCTTATTGTTACATGGGAAACAAGGTACCAGTAGATTTGCACCTGCGTATAAGTTTTCCCCTCTCCAATCAACTTTTTAATCAAACTACGCTGTTCTTCTGAACAATGTCTTGAACGTCCCATTTTCCTCAGGCTTTCAAAGAGAAAAGCATGTTCAACAGGTGCTGGCTTCATCCTTAAATAGGGGACACTTGATTCACACCTGTTTGTTCCACAAAACTGACAAACTCACTGACTGAATGCCACATTACTATTATTGTGAACACCCCTTTTTCTACTTTTTTTTTTACTAATAGCCCAATTTCATAGCCTTAAGAGTGTGCATATCATGAATGCTTGGTCTTGTTGGATTTGTGAGAATCTACTGAATCTACTGGTACCTTGTTTCCCATGTAACAATAAGAAATATACTCAAAACCTGGATTAATCTTTTTAGTCACATAGCACTACTATTATTCTGAACACTACTGTACTTTCAAATAAGTAGCTTTAAACAACACAACATTGTTTTCATAGAAAGTAAAAACCAAAATACCTTTTTGGGGAAAACGATGTGAAACATGTTAAGCTTCAAACCATTTATTTGACACTTGGAGCGCTCGTCGTGCACCTGAAAACAGACGGCGCCGTTGGTCTTATTTGTCGTAACAATAACACTGTTCAACCAGAAGTTAAAAAAAGAAAGCTGGTGTAAACATACTCCAGTTTTCAGAGCTTTATTTTCAAGCTGACCGTCAGGTATCGAACGTCGTGTCAAACAGACTCGCTGGTCAACAGTAACCGTTTCAGACTCGTCAAGTCTGAAACCTTTAACAAGACAAGTCAAACTGTTCGATAAAACTGAGTGTGCAAAACGATGGCGGGAGCAGAAAGAGTCACAGCGTTCTTTACGGACAGACACATGGAACCGGTGACCCTCTGGACATTAAAACAGAAACCTTCCTACTGAAAGTCACATAAAACAAGCACTTAAAATGCAGGCAACTTCTAAGGCAACGGGTGAACTAAAAACAAACTGCAGAGGGCAGCAGAGGCACCTCCATTTTGTCCATGAGGGCAGCCCACTGGTTTTATTTAGAATATGAGCTGTCATACGAATTCACCTACTGAATAAAAAAGACAAACATCAACACGCAAAAACAACACCGAGTATGAAACAGAACGTATATCTGTCAGGAAACAGGCTCCTCCCACTTCCTCCACACTGCAGCTCGCCGCCGCTTTCAGAACACAAGGAGCAGATTATCGCGGCGTCCACACAAACTCCGCCCTTTATTCACCACCGCCATGACTCAGCTCAACAAAGTCAACAGGTCCTCTGGAAGGACTCGTGCCCACCAGGAAGTCCACAGACTCAGACAGCGTAGACAGGTCTACGGACTCCACACACACACACACACACACACACACACACACACACACACACACACACACACACACACACACACCAGGTCTATAGACCACACACACACACCAGGTCTATAGACACCATACACACACACACACACACACACACACACACACACACACACACACACACACACACCAGGTCTATAGACACCATACACACACACACACACACACCAGGTGTTTAGACACCATACACACACACACCAGGTGTTTAGACACCATACACACACACACACACACACCAGGTGTTTAGACACCATACACACACACACACCAGGTGTTTAGACACCATACACACACACACACCAGGTGTTTAGACACCATACACACACACACACCAGGTGTTTAGACACCACACACACACACACACACACACACACACACACACACACACACACACACACCAGGTCTATAGACACCACACACACACACACACACACACACACAGACACACACACACACCAGGTCTATAGACACCATACACACACACACCAGGTCTATAGACACCATACACACACACACACACACCAGGTCTATAGACCCCATACACACACACACACCAGGTCTATAGACCACACACACACACACACACACACACACACACACACACACACACACACACACACACACACACACACACACACACACACCAGGTCTATAGACACCATACACACACACACACACCAGGTCTATAGACACCATACACACACACACACACACCAGGTCTATAGACACCATACACACACACACACACACACCAGGTCTATAGACACCATACACACACACACACACACCAGGTCTATAGACACCATACACACACACACACACACACCAGGTCTATAGACACCATACACACACACACACACACCAGGTCTATAGACACCATACACACACACACACACACCAGGTCTATAGACACCATACACACACACACACACACCAGGTCTATAGACACCATACACACACACACACACACCAGGTCTATAGACACCATACACACACACACACACACACACACACACACACACACACACACACACACACACACCAGGTCTACAGACGTGCAAAAGGCGGATTCTCTAAACAACCCGCCTTTTACTCGTGTGTGTCTGTGTTGACGTTCTGGGGGAGGGAGACGCGGCGGCGAGCGGCCTGCCCTGAGGAGCAATACGTAAAAACACACCACCCACCATCAAGTCTGTCCCTCGAAGCAGAAATCCAACCTGCACGTCTGCACACAGGTGGAGCAGAAGGAAGGAACACTTCCCACCATGACGCCCGCTCAACAAAGAGTTCAGACATTAACATGCAGGGGGGCGCTGGAACGGCCGTGCCGGATCGTGTGATCATGAGGGTGGGTAGTGTTATGTAGTGCAGCTGCGAGCAAGGGGTGGAGTCAACCTGTGCAGGGAGGGGTCTCTGACAGTCCACAGGGGACGGGGGACGGAGTTTGTATGATCACGAGGTGCCCTGTCTCTTCTGCTGCTGGACCCGGATCAGCTCCAGCTGTTTTTTGCACTTCTGGTAGTATGTGGACAGACTTTTGTTCTCCTCCAGGAGCTTTTTGTGCTCCTGTACCAGACGGGACGTGTTCTGCTGGTCCTTCTCATCTTGGTCCAGTTCAGCAATGAGCTCCTTCCTGCAGACAAGAAATCGAGCATGTAACAATGAAGTTCTTGAGTCCATGCATCAACTGTTCTAGTGATATAATATACAAATGAAAGAGCAGAGACAATCCAACAGATAGGCCTGTCACCACCTGGAGAGGTGATGGTCTACGGTTAAAGCAGTGGCCTTCAGAAGAGGTGAAGAACATGTCCAGAGCCAGAGGGAGAGGAGGAAAATTAAGAATGTGAAATCGAGCATCAGGACTTTGAATGTTGGCAGTCTGACTGGTAAAGGGAGAGAGCTGGCTGACATGATGGAGAGGAGAAAGGTAGACATACTGTGTGTGTGTGTGTGTGTGTGTGCAAGAGACCAGGTGAAAGGGAAATAAGAGCAGGAGGTGGGTTCAAGCTGTTGTATGATGGTGAGGACAAGAAGAGAAATGGTGTTGGGGGTCATTTTAAAGGAAGTGTATGTAAGAGTGTGTTGGAGGTTCAGCGAGTGTCTGACAGAGTGATGAGTGTGAAGTTGGAAATTGAAGGGGTGATGATGAATATCATCAGTGCATATGCCCCACAGGTAGGTTGTGAGATGAAGGAGAAAGAAGATTTCTGGAGTGAGGTAATAATAATACAGCCTTTTATTGTCATTGTACATACATACAACAAAATTTGTCCTCTACATCCTAATTACAGTTAGACACAATCCAACCACTAGGGGCAGTGTGCAGCCACAGTCTGGCACGCGGGGACCAACTCCAGATGTAGACGCTGCCTTGTTCAGGGGCAGAGAAAGGAGCAGACACTAAATAAGCAGGTTTTTGACTGTGGGAGGAAACCCACACAGACATGGGAAAAACATAGGGTGGGAAACGATCCCACGACCTTAACGATGCGAGGCATCAGTGCAAACCACTAAGCCACCGTGTCACCAGATGAGGTGGTGGAGAGTGAACCCAAGCATGAAAGAGTGCTGATAGGAGCAGAGTTCAATGGGCATGATGGTGAAGGGAACAGAGGTGATGAGGAAGTAATGGGTAGATATGGTATCAAGGAGAGGAATGTGGAAGGACAGATGGTAGTACATTTTGGAAAAACAATAGAAATGGATGTTGTGAATAGTAATTTTAAGGAGGAGGAGCACATGGTGACATAACAGTGGAAGCAGGTGCACACAGGTGGACTGCATTCATTCTAGGAGATATAACCAGACTGTAAGGTGGTGGCAGGAGAGAGTGCAGTTAGACAGCATCAGATGGTTTGTAGGATGACTTTAGAGATGAAGAAGAGGAAGAGAGTGAGAGCTGGTGGAAGCTGAAAGAGGAAAACTGGAGGGAGTGACGAGGATGGACAGGATTAGGAATGACCATAGAGGGACAGCACAGATAGGACAGTTTGGAGAAAAGGCAGAGAGGTGAGATTGAGATGGTCTGGACGTGTGCAGATGAAGTATTCAGGGTATGTCAGGAGAAGGATGCTGTGAGAGAAGATGATGCAGAGGAGAGGGTAAGAGATGGATGATCTTCTGATTTCAGATGATCCTTGTAATGGTGAAAATTTAAGAAATGATCCAGAATTGGGACCCTGATCCAAAACTTAATGGGTCTAATATCTATCTGTGGTGCAAATTTCATCAAAATCCGTGCAGTAGTTTTGACGTGATCCTGTTAACAGACAAATAAATAAATAAAGGCCAATGATGGACGTAATGAAGCTTAAAGATGGGGTCACACAGGACAACCCCACAGGAAGCAGCACACCATGATCAGGGCGTGTCTCCCGGTGCTGGGCACGCTGCTGCCTGTGCAATCTGGATACGAGATGTTCACCTGGTCAAGCAGTACGGGAAACAGCAGACCACACATCAGTGACGGTCAGCTTGGAACAGCACAAAATTCCACACTTTAAAGCCTTCATAAACCGCCTCCGTCTGAATAAGGTGAGCGCGCACACACATACACACACACAGAGAGCACGCTGAATCTGGCGCATTAATCCTCTCGTTTACAAACACTTCACTCTTTATACTTCTGTCACACTTATTCAGAATTAGCAGGAATCAAGCAGAATCAGCCTGATTTAAAAAAAAAAATCTAAATTCGTGCCACATTCGGGAGGTACTTGCAAAGACAGACATTCTTACAGCTCTGCAGGAATGCTGTTGGAATATTTAGAATGTGCTAAGAACCTGCCTCGAATGATTCTTGCACATTCCGTGTGTATTAGCTTCCAAATGCAGTTCAAATGTAGTTGGAACACAGTAGGAATACCTGGAATGCTGTCAGAATATTAAGAATGCCCTACGAGTGCGCTTCGATTGCTGCCCAAATACCACCTGAGGTCTGGTTGGAAGGTCACGGGCTTCAGGCAGCTGCAGTACTGTGTGAACGTTGAGGTTTCGCCATAAATACTCATTAATGAATATTTGCCTGCAAAAGAGAGGTCATACAAATAGGAGTACCTTTTTCTTTCAATATGATAAATTCTTGATCAAAAGCTGTGATGGTGAACAGTATGGAATTATGGATGTAAAATACTCCAAACTTGCATACATGGATTTGACAAGATAATATACAGTCAAACTGCATATAATGGATTCAGGTGGACCAGTGAATTTTGTCCAAAATAATAATTTAAATCAGTTATATGTCTAAAACGAAAAAAAAAAAAAAAAAAAATCACATATTTGTACGTAAGGGATTACTGACTGCCAGGAGGTGCTGAGCGATCTACAGGGAATCCTGAATCAGGACCTGCCTCATTTAATGAAAAGGGTGAAAACCTACTCTGAAAAAATAAACACCTGCCTTAAATAAGTGATGGACATTTTGTCCATTAAAGAGATTACATTTGGTTGAGTCACTATTTTTTTTCTGCAGAGTGGTACCTTAAAATCATGCAGAATGATTTATGCTTCTACAACTCTGTAACTCCGTGGCCATGCAATGACATCGACGTGCGCAGTGGTGGGCATAGATAATGAAAAAATTAACTTCGATAACAGATAATAAGATAACTGAAAAGTTATCTTTGATAAAGATAAACCGATAAACCACCCAAAAATGTATCGGAAGTTACAGATAATCGATAACCGCTAAATTTCGGTGTTGTCTCAATCAATCAATCAATCAACTTTTTTCTTCTATAGCGCCAAATCACAACAAACAGTTGCCCCAAGGCGCTCCATATTGTAAGGCAAGGCCATACAATAATTATGAAAAACCCCAACGGTCAAAACGACCCCCTATGAGCAAGCACTTGGCAACAGTGGGAAGGAAAAACTCCCTTTTAACAGGAAGAAACCTCCAGCAGAACCAGGCTCAGGGAGGGGCAGTCTTCTGCTGAGACTGGTTGGGGCTGAGGGAAAAAAACCAGGAAAAAGACATGCCGTGAAGGGGGGCAGAGATCGATCACTAATGATTAAATGCAGAGTGATGCATACGGAGCAAAAAGAGAAAGAAACAGTGCATCATGGGAACCCCCCCACAATCTACGTCTAAAGCAGCATAACCAAGGGATGGTCCAGGGTCACCCGATCCAGCCCTAACTATAAGCCTTAGCGAAAAGGAAAGTTTTAAGCCTAATCTTAAAAGTAGAGAGGGTATCTGTCTCCCTGATCTGAATTGGGAGCTGGTTCCACAGGAGAGAAGCCTGAAAGCTGAAGGCTCTGCCTCCCATTCTACTCTTACAAACCCTAGGAACTACAAGTAAGCCCGCAGTCTGAGAGCGAAGCGCTCTAATGGGGTAATATGGTACTACGAGGTCCCTAAGATAAGATGGGACCTGATTATTCAAAACCTTATAAGTAAGAAGAAGAATTTTAAATTCTATTCTAGAATTAACAGGAAGCCAATGAAGAGAGGCCAACACGGGTGAGATATGCTCTCTCCTGCTAGTCCCCGTCAGTACTCTAGCTGCAGCATTCTGAACCAACTGAAGGCTTTTTAGGGAACTTTTAGGACAACCTGATAATAATGAATTACAATAGTCCAGCCTAGAGGAAATAAATGCATGAATTAGTTTTTCAGCATCACTCTGAGACAAGACCTTTCTGATTTTAGAGATATTGCGTAAATGCAAAAAGGCAGTCCTACATATTTGTTTAATATGCGCTTTGAATGACATATCCTGATCAAAAATGACTCCAAGATTTCTCACAGTATTACTAGAGATCAGGGAAATGCCATCCAGAGTAACGATCTGGTTAGACACCATGCTTCTAAGATTTGTGGGGCCAAGTACAATAACTTCAGTTTTATCTGAGTTTAAAAGCAGGAAATTAGAGGTCATCCATGTCTTTATGTTTGTAAGACAATCCTGCAGTTTAGCTAATTGGTGTGTATCCTCTGGCTTCATGGATAGATAAAGCTGGGTATCATCTGCGTAACAATGAAAATTTAAGCAATACCGTCTAATAATACTGCCTAAGGGAAGCATGTATAAAGTGAATAAAATTGGTCCTAGCACAGAACCTTGTGGAACTCCATAATTAACTTTAGTCTGTGAAGAAGATTCCCCATTTACATAAACAAACTGTAATCTATTAGACAAATATGATTCAAACCACCGCAGCGCAGTGCCTTTAATACCTATGACATGCTCTAATCTCTGTAATAAAATTTTATGGTCAACAGTATCAAAAGCAGCACTGAGGGCCAACAGAACAAGCACAGAGATAAGTCCACTGTCCGAAGCCATAAGAAGATCATTTGTAACCTTCACTAATGCTGTTTCTGTACTATGATGAATTCTAAAACCTGACTGAAACTCTTCAAATAGACCATTCCTCTGCAGGTGATCAGTTAACTGTTTTACAACTACCCTCTCAAGAATCTTTGAGAGAAAAGGAAGGTTGGAAATTGGCCTATAATTAGCTAAGATAGCTGGGTCAAGTGATGGCTTTTTAAGTAATGGTTTAATTACTGCCACCTTAAAGGCCTGTGGTACATAACCAACTAACAAAGATAGATTGATCATATTTAAGATTGAAGCATTAAATAATGGTAGGACTTCCTTGAGCAGCCTGGCAGGAATGGGGTCCAATAAACATGCCGATGGTTTGGACGAAGCAACCAATGAAAATAACTCAGACAGAACAACCGGAGAGAAAGAGTCTAACCAAATACCGGCATCACTGAAAGCAGCCAAAGATAACGATACATCTTTGGGATGGTTATGAATAATTTTTTCTCTAATAGTCAAAATTTTGTTAGCAAAGAAAGTCATGAAGTCATTACTAGTTAAAGTTAATGGAATACTCAGCTCAATAGAGCTCTGACTCTTTGTCAGCCTAGCTACAGTGCTGAAAAGAAACCTGAGGTTATTCTTATTTTCTTCAATTAGTGATGAGCAGAAAGATGTCCTAGCTTTACAGAGGGCTTTTTTATAGAGCAACAAACTCTTTTTCCAGGCTAAGTGAAGATCTTCTAAGTTAGTGACACGCCATTTCCTCTCCAACTTACGGGTTATCTGCTTTAAGCTACGAGTTTGTGAGTTATACCACGGAGTCAGACACTTCTGATTTAAAGCTCTCTTTTTCAGAGGAGCTACAGCATCCAAAGTTGTCTTCAAAGAGGATGTAAAACTATTGACGAGATACTCTAACTCCCTTACAGAGTTTAGGTAGCTACTCTGCTCTGTGTTGGTATATGACATTAGAGAACATAAAGAAGGAATCATATCCTTAAACCTAGTTACAGCGCTTTCTGAAAGACTTCTAGTGTAATGAAACTTATTCCCCACTGCAGGGTAGTCCATCAGGGTAAATGTAAATGTTATTAAAAAATGATCAGACAGAAGGGAGTTTTCAGGGAATACTGTTAAATCTTCTATTTCCATACCATAAGTCAGAACAAGATCTAAGATATGATTAAAGTGGTGGGTGGACTCATTTACTTTTTGAGCAAAGCCGATAGAGTCTAATAATAGATTAAATGCAGTGTTGAGGCTGTCATTCTCAGCATCTGTGTGGATATTAAAATCACCCACTATAATTATCTTATCTGAGCTAAGCACTAAGTCAGACAAAAGGTCTGAAAATTCACAGAGAAACTCACAGTAACGACCAGGTGGACGATAGATAATAACAAATAAAACTGTTTTTTGGGACTTCCAATTTGGATGGACAAGACTAAGAGACAAGCTTTCAAATGAATTAAAGCTCTGTCTAGGTTTTTGATTAATTAATAAGCTGGAATGGAAGATTGCTGCTAATCCTCCGCCACGGCCCGTGCTACGAGCATTCTGACAGTTAGTGTGACTCGGGGGTGTTGACTCATTTAAACTAAAAGTAAAAAGGTAAAAAAAGTAAAAAAGTCTTGAAAAAGACTGTTAATTCAAGTCCAAAGCAGCAGGTAGCAGTCTCAGTGTACAGTCCCAACTACAGAAACTCCTTTCAGGCCTTACGTTCGGCACAGAAACCAGACAGTCTGTGGGACATTTGCAGTTACTAAAGAGCTGAAATTGATTTTTAACACGATCGCTTTTGAAAGCATCAAAAGCGGTAAACGACATAAAGAATAAGCAAAAATGTTTGACCATGCCGCCCCCTGTAGGAAACAGCACAAACAAATCCTGAGAGCACCCATAAAATCAAATCTTTACTAATCATAATCATTTTTCTTTTAACATTCTGCCTCTGCTGGAAGCTCTTATTTACAATAACGCTCCCACCACAGAAGCACACCGAGAACAGCCATAAAGCCAGCTCCCTATCAATTTCAACACTCCGGTCAGGCGGAGGTCTTGAAAAATAAAGTCATACTAACTTATGGTTTTTTTGAAAATACTGATAGAATAACTCCATTAATGTCAATTCTGTCATTTGTACAAAGTTAAAATATAACATATCTTTTAATGTTGAATAAGGCACTAATTCTGAGGTTTTGTAACAAACACAGACCGCAAAGCATTCTGGGTAAAAGTGCTAAACAGTGATTGGTTCAGTAATCCATTATGTAAACCAACATGTTAATGTGTCGTGTGTTGGTTTAAAGATAAATGTGCTTTTGTAAACTATTCCATTTTTATTTGTAAAAACAGCCATTTTTACGGAGCCCTGGAAGTGTCATCGCAATTGCATGTTTTAAAACTTTTATGATGTTGTAAAACATGCATTCAATATCAGTAAGTAAGTAAGTAAATTTATTTATATAGTGCCTTTGACAGACATAAGGCCATGTACACACGTTGTCGGGTATTTGTAAAACCGAATATCTTACCCTTTCAGTTTGGGGAAAAAACTTCATCCACACTACGTCGTTTAAAAAAAAAAAAAAATCCATCCACATCGAACCGTATAAATGTGTTGTAATGAGTCTGCCAAACCTTTGGGTGGCGGTACTGATTAAAATTCTATCCAATCAGGAGTCTTATTCTCTTGTCGTCACTTCCACAAAAACTAAAAACATGACGCCAACCTCGTTCATGTGGACCGATAAGGAGTTGGAATTACTTCTAACCGTAGTTTTAGAATACAAAGTTAAATATATGCACACAAAAAGCGCCTGGTCAATGGACAATACCAACACTTTGAGAGCAGCCAGGTACCCAGACGTTTAATACTGCCATGAACACTCTTGGCCAGTAGATGGCAGTAGCGGCCTTGAAAAAATGTCAAAATTCCAGATAATCCGTGTCTGCTACATTTAAGATGCGTGGAATTTAACAAACGCAAATACACTAACGTCTATAAACCCAGAGAATATATTCACGAGAGTTTTAGGCACTAGAGTTTAATGCTGTTATCTGTGGACCCTGAACAGTGTCTGAAATGCATTTGTCCTGTCGTGAACGTCTGAGATTACCTTATGCTACCCATAATGCATTGCTGCCTGGTACAGCATGTGCTCACAAAACCTTAAAAATTAGAACATTACTTTAAAATGAAAACATATATCTGATATTTTCACTTTATAAACTTCAGACATGACAATAATTTTAAATAACTTGTCTAAAATGAGTGGTTAAATTTGAACCATAAGTTAAACATGTATGCCTCTGGATGACTTGGTGACATTGTGATTATATTAGTATGGTGTTAAAGGAAATGACTTTTTTTTTGGTTACCAGTTCTCCTTTGCTTACAGACGATAGAATGGTTTCTGTTTGCAGAGGGTAGAACAACATGCTTATTAGGAAACTTTTAACAGGTAGGTCTCAACAGCTTTAACAGTTTTAAAAATGTTTTTCACTGTTCAACTTAGTTTAGTACGTTATCGGTCTAAAAGTTATCGAACGGTAATTCATCGGAAGATAATTAGTCCGATGATGGTTTTTAAATTTATCTAAAAAGATAATCCGATAATGAAAACATTATCTTCGATAATTATCTGTTATCGGATTACCGGAAGTGTGCCCACCACTGGACGTGCGTGACAGTGTTAAAGCTCTCTGTCGCATCTTATGTCATTTTTCTGGATTATCCTTTTTCTGGGTTAATTTGTCCCTCAATGTGCTCTTCTTTCCACAACCCCCAAATCAAAGGTAAGGTGCACAATTTCCTCCATGAACTGCAGGTGTAATCATCACTGCAAAACTCTTAAGATATGACGGGAGAGGGAGGAGTGAAAACGTAAAGGTGATCGCAGCCTTTTGCAGTGTCTGATCCATGTCTGAGCACTGTATGTCAGCGATGAACAAGAATTTCATACCTGTTACTGGGTGCGTCCAGACGTGCTTTAATGGGAATACATTGCAGTTGGACAGGACGCTTTGCCCGATGTGAGTGAAATTCTGTTCTACTAACTCCGGTATATACAGTAGTGTTTATTACGTGGAAAACCATACAAAAGCATTGGAACTTTTGTTTTTGTCCAGTGAGTATGAATATCCGGTTTATAGATGACGGTTTAGGCGGGTTTTACTGTATTCTTCAAAATATATTTTGTGTCACCTGCAGATATAAGGGCAGAAATTTACAGCATTTGTAAAGATGTTTGTTGTGATTTAAAGTTTTAATCTGTAGCTATTAATAATGTAGTGAACATCAATTTACCAACATCTTCAGATCTGATTCACACCCCAAAGTTATTTTATTAGTAATGCATGTTACAGAAAGAGGAGAAGCAGAAGTATCAGGTTTTAAGATTAAACAGTCATCACGTGATGGCGTTAATGTGCTACAGAGCGCTGTGGAGGAGCATCATTCTGGCAGGATTTAAAGCGGCTGATCATCTCAATTTTTTCCCTCAAATGTGATCAGAATGTTTTGAATGCTGTTGGGATGCCGTAAGAATATTTAGAATGCAGCCGATATGTCTCCACTTTGACTGCACCTCGAATGTTTTGAGCTAAACATTCAGTCCGGCCACAGGAACGGGTCCGACTGTTTGGAATGCACCTCGACTGTTCCGGAATGTATGTGGAGTTTTCATTCTGGCTCATTCCACCTCTACTGAGACTGGGGCTTTACATCTTCCACAGTTTAATGTAACTTTTTGTGTGTGTTCACAGCTTGATAATGAAGCTGTGTGATCTTCGCACAGCACGTGAACAATGAACACGGACTCTTTCAGGCACACTGAGCAGGACTTACTTCCTCTGGTTCAGCAGGGCGATTTCTGTTTGCACCTTCAGGTATTCCTGGGCCATTTTACAGTGCTGCTCAAACACAGCCATGGACTCTTTGGAGTTGGGACATGGTGCGAGGGGCTGCAAACGCACACAGATACACACGTTAAGTGACTCACAATCATCAAGACAAAAGGTTTTCAGTTTGCAGCAGGTCTCGTCTAAGCTGACCAACCTGCAGCTGGTGATCCAGGGTCAGGTAAGCCATGGGAATGGAGTTGTCTGAGCCGTTGGTGTCTGAGGGGCAGAGACGAAGTCATTTAAAGTCTGATAATTAACCTCTTAAACCCTAGAGTCCCCAGATTTGGGGACTTGCCCTGTTTTGGAACATTTGAACACTCGTAACTAACCAATGCTGACACCAACATACACTGTAAAAAATGTCCGTGAAAATTACAGTGAAAAACTGAAATGGCAACAGGAATAAACCGTAAAGCAAGAAGAAGCTTATTGTTGTAGAATAAACATTGAATTACCATAAATTTAAAAACTGTCAAAAATGTTATTTTTAATTGTTTTAACATGTGAAATATATGGCGAAAAGCTGAAATGGTGACAGCATTGGACAGTCATATTAAAAATAGCACATTACTGTATTATTCACGGTGTAAATACCTTAAATAAAAAACATGCTGTCAACGATATTTTTTACTATTTTAAGATGTGAAATATAGAGTGAAAAACTGAAATGGCAATGGTAATAAATTGTAATATTAAAAACAGCATATTATTGTATAATTACTTTAGGCACACTGTAAAAAATGTCCGTGAAAATTACAGTGAAAAACTGTGAAATGGCAACAGGAATAAACCGTAAAGCAAGAAGAAGCTTACTGTTGTAGAATAAACATTGAATTACCATAAATTTAAAAACTGTCAAAAATGTTATTTTTAATTGTTTTAACATGTGAAATATATGGTGAAAAGCTGAAATGGTGACAGCATTGGACAGTCATATTAAAAATAGCACATTATTTTGCACTGTATTTTATTATGTAATCACTGTATTTTATTATGTAATGGGACTGCAGATGGAAACTAGCTATTTAGCTACAATCTGGTACAGATCATCTTTGTTTTATGAGCTTAATGTCTCTGTACATTGTCCCTTTTCAAATAAAGGCAAGTAATAATAATAATAATAATAATTATTATTATTATTATTCACAGAATATCACCCAAGTCATCCAGAGGCATACATTGTTAACTTATGGTTCAAATTTTAACCTACTCATTTTGGACAAGTTATTTTAAATTACTGTCATGTCTGAAGTTTTATAAAGTGAAAATATCAGATATATGTTTTCGTTTTAAAGTAATGTGCTAATTTTTAAGAACCAATCAGTGTTTAGCAGAGGCACTTTTACCCAGAATGCTTTGCGGTCTGTGTTTGTTACAAAACCTCTGAATTAGTGCATTATTCAACATTAAAAGATATATGTTATATTTTAACTTTGTACAAATGACAGAATTGACATTGAGTTATTCTATCAGTATTTTCACAAAACCATAAGTTAGTATGACTATTTTTCAAGACCTCTGCCTCTGCATTATGATTAATAGAGAGCTGATTTTGTGGGTGCTCTCAGGATTTGTCTGTGCAGCTTCCTACAGGGGGCAGTATGGTCAAACATGGAAATACTGGTTCATTCTTTGGGTCTTTTGTCGCTTTTGATGCTTTCAAAAGCGATCATGTTAAAAGTCAATTTCAGCTTCTTAGTAATTGCAAATGTACCAGAAAAAACACTGGAATTTATCGATTATCTGTAACTTCCGATACATTTTTGTACTGTTGTTTTTAGGGTAATAGGGTAATAAATGATGTGGAATGGATAGAAATTCACCTTAAAAGCAAAGGGTTTATACTGTGAATTGAACAGTCATACCGTCAAGGCATAAATAATTGTGCTGTTGTTTTAAACAGAAATTGACCATAAAATAGGACAATAAATGCAGTGGAATGGATAGTATTTCACTTAAAAAGCAACAGGGTTACATTGTGAATTGTACAGCTATACCATGAGCCTATATACAGTTTCACCGTTATTTTAACAGTAACTCATCTTTATTGGAACATTTTCAAACTGTTGTTTTTACAAGTGTTAATATACAATACCGTGAAGCCATATACAATATCACTGTATTTTTTACGGTGAAAAAATGGCAACCACAGCTGCCAGTTTTTCACCGTAAATTTGACAAGATTTTTTTTTACAGTGTACACTTATTATACATCAAAATGTCAAACGAAGTCTCCTCTCAATCACATATCAACTAACCACAGCTGAAACGGCAAGCAAATAAAGACATAAATTGGAATTCATTTTCTGGGGGAAAAAAACAAAACAAAACTCATTTACTCCTACCAAGTATTATTTACGTTAATTTTTTTGCATCCACAACATCCCCTAGGACCTGTCTTTTAGCTGATCTAAACTTTTGCATTTTTGACCTTGTTCAAGCTGAGAAATAAATCAATGTATGCAGGGCTGTGAAATGAAAATTGTAAAATCCGAGGAAAATTCGCAGGGGGTCTAGGGGGCGCAGCTCCCCAGGAGCCGGGGTCTAGGGCCTTGTGGGGTCCCAGAAACCAAATTAAATTTTCATCTACTGATACATTTTTAACATCTCCTGGAAGAACAAATCTCAAAATTAGTGCCTATTTAAATGATCCTTGATTCAACCTTTCATTTGAACCATCAATGATGATGTTGAAATAACAGAATATGACGTGGAAGTAGGACCTGGAATGATTTTCCTTTTAATTGTAAACCAAATTATGCATTAACTCAGAACATTTAAGCTACATGAAATTCATGAAGACTGAAAAGACTGTTAAACCATGTCAAAAACCACAGCTAAAGATTGGAGAATATTTTAAAAATCAGGGTAAAATATCAATAACATACCTTATAGTAAAAAGCCACACATTCTTGTGTAAATTCCTGTTAATCCACTCAAAGCCACAGTGTCTTTTTTCCCATGAAAAAAGTCTACATTAATAAAAACTCATTTACATTGTTGTGTAAATTCATGTAGCCTAAATTCATTCAAAGCCACAATGTCTTTTTTTAATGAAAGAAAGTCTAGATTAAGCGCCTTGGGGCAACTGTTTGTTGTGATTTGGCGCTATATAAGAAAAAAGTTGATTGAGTTGATTGATTAATGAAAGAAAAAAGGCACATAATCTTTTCTGAAATCCTGTTTGAACAGCACAATGTTTATTTTCCAGAGAGAGAAAAAAATTCTTACCAGTTCACTTTTCCCGTTTGTCTTTCAGGTGTGTTGATGAAACCAGCAACAATTCCACAGATTCTTGTCCTTATCACACTTTTTCAAACCGTCTTTCTCGCCATCTTCTCTCTGTCTGATGTCGCTCTGTGACACAGACATGCTGCAAAATTCTTCTTTTAAAAACTTGAAAGTTCTAAAAGTCTGTGATGTCCACATGCTACGTTTAGCTAAGCTTCGCACAGGAGCCACACAGCGTCACTGCAGCAACCAACCAGTCCCGCTTTACGACAACTGTCACAACAGCCAGGCTTTGAGTGACATTTATTCTCCTTGAAACTCCGCGGATCAGAGGAAACTGATTTGTATCTGTAACACACAGATCAGTGTCCGCGGACTTATAAAACTTGAATGATGTAAAAAAAAAAGAACGCTTTGCGATAAGCATTTTAAATACTCAGTAACGATCACAATTAAAGAGTACAACACTGACAATACTAACTCATTGTATTCTGATTCTTTCATACTACCAACTTCAAAAACTTTGCACAAAAATTCCTACGCAGTCATAGAAAAAAAATATCAAATTATATATATATATATATATATATATATATATTAATTAAATTAACTAAATTCAGTGAAACGAATGCCTTGTAATAAACAGGGTTAACCACAACTCCAAAGTTGCTCTGAGAAGTTTCCAAAAATCACTCCAAAGTCCAAGTTTTTTTTTTTTTTTAACAAGTTTTTAAACTCAGTTCGGAGCTCTGACAGCATCCTCGTATTTATGAACAGGGATCCAGGATTCAAAAGTCAGAGACTCCGCCTCTAACTGCAAGCAACAGTTAACAGTCTAATTACAATCAGGCTCACAAACAGGTTGTAATCTACCACTATAAGCAGTGTCACACAGCAGCCTGTACTCAAGGTAAACTGTTAGGAGAACCACCGCGCAGTCCCCAAAAATATGACTTAAACTTCTATGAAGATTATTGGCAGCTTGCAAACAAACATGGTGCATTACTGTCACCAACTGTTTGGGTGCGGAACTGAATGGATAGATTCTGACATATGCTACCAATAATAACCCGGAAACATTCACCACCTGAGTAAAAACCCGGATTTCCTGTAATTTCTGGAAGACTTTCATCACTGTCTTTAAACATCAACTCTCCTTATGAAATGAAAAATGTGACATTTATCAAACCTGATTCAACAGAAATGACTTGAGGTACTACCTGTGGGGTCATCAGGGGAAAAGGGTCCCCTGATGCTGGTCTTATCAGGAGGCATCATCCTCACACTCGGACTGGATGAGCGGCTGCTGCTTCTGCTGCCCTGAAATCACAACGTCTGAAAACTCACCAAACAAACCTGCCACCGTCATAAAGATGTGCACAAAATTTCACATTCAAAGAAAACCTTTCAAAAGACATGACACATGGGTAAATATATTCAGTAATGTCCCGAAAGACAGACACTAAATTTTTGTGAAGCTGCCCAAACTCGCAGCCAGTCATTTTGTATTTGGAGCTTACCTGGCCGGACTCTACCCCGATGCCTGGTAGATCCTGCACAGACTGTCGTCTCTGAGGCTCACAGGTGCCTATTTATTTATTTTTGGGTGAAGATGGGACAGAGAGGAAAAAGAAGATGCACAAGACACTGCAATTATTGGGCATGTCTGTGTTTCTTAATTTACAACAAAATACAAAGAGCTGCACAAGGCTACAAACCACAAAACGACAAACATCTCTAATGTAAGTGCTCAGCTCACATACTGTGGGAAACGTCACCCACACAAATCCTCCAGGCAGTTACCCAGACAACCCTCCTCGACCACCACACAATCCACAGACCCACCACA